>NC_057797.1:299688660-299699869 GCF_018294505.1 Triticum aestivum
ACCCTCTCTCACTCTCCCTCGTCCTCCTCTCCTCCTCTATCTCTCTCTCCTGCGATCGCCGTGACCGCCCGAGAACGCCGACGAGCACCCCCGTGACCACCGGCCACCCCTCGCCCTACCGTTGAGCCTAGAGGCTTAGCCGCAACCTCTTCTCCCTCCTCGCTGGGCTACATAAGCCAGGACGGCCCCATGACGACGCATGTGGCCTTCTTCCTCGACCACGGCCGACGGATGCCACCGTTTGATTCGCCGTCTCCGCCGCCTCCCCGAGTCTGCTGAGCTCCACTTCGACCTCGCTGTGAGCTCCTCTACCGAACCCCTCTCTCCCTGCCGTCTATTTCCTCCTCTAGCCTCACTAACCACCGCGACCGAAGCCCGCCGCCGCCGTGCCTCGTCGCCGTCGTGGCTAGAGCCACAGTGGCTCGAATCCAAGCACACCTCTGCGCTCAGCAAGGCTCCAGGAGCCCGTAGCACCCACCAGCTCCCCCTCCCACACACTGCCGTAACCATGCCCGTGTGTCCCGAGCTCCTGCCACCTCTCGGCTCGTCGTTGCCACTGTTGCACGCTACCCCAGCACCCGCAGCTGCCACCGTCCGACGCGCCTCGTTGCACTGGTTCCGCAGAACCCATCCGCACGACCTCTCGTCGCCGGAAATGGCCGGACGAGGACCTCCGTCGTGTCCTGCTTAGCACCGGCGGCTAATCACCGGTTAGCCGACGGGGCCGTCCTTAGATTAGGGGCTAACTAACCCTATTAATTTAACACAAGACACTGACCGTGGGAGCCGCCTTGTTAGTTTACTGGATAACCACAATAATTAGGTTAATTAATAAAATCAGTGGACCCACGCGTCAGCATTGACCGTGCTGACATGGCCTTTGACCGGGCCCACATCTCTGTGAGCCTAGCCATCATTGTGAGACTGACCAGTGGGACCCACTGTTCAGGTTTGACCTGGACCTGGCGTGTTGACCTGCTGATGTCACACTGTTGTCATGCCGACGCAATAAGCTATTTTTTGGATTTAATTTAAATTCAGGAAATTCCAGAAATTTGTATAAACTTCAAAAATTCATAGTAATTCAACCGTAACTCCAAACGAAATAAATTTTATATGAAAAATGATCAGAAAAATCCAAAGAATCCGTTATGGCATTTGCATGCATGTTAGATCAACTTATATCCTTAGTTTAAGACAATTCAATTAAATGGCATTTAAGAAAGCACATATGGGGTTTGAATTTGAACCTAGGGTTCAAACCAACATCAATTAATATGGTTGCTAGTTGCATTAGTTCAATCAACAGCATATTGCCATGTCATGAGCATGCATCATATTTTTGCATTGGATTGAGTGTGTTTCCTTCTTTGTTGCCGGAAGTTGTCCCCTCTCGATAGACGTGGTTTCGACGATGAGTTCGATGACACCGATGAAGAGCTATACTATCTTCAAAAGTGCCAGGCAAGCAAAACCCCCTTGTTCATTCCGATACAATCCCACTCTCTTGCTCCTGCTCTCTTTTACTGCATTAGGACAACAACAATTCAATTGTTACATGCTACGGTAGTTGAACCCCTTTCCTCTGCATGACCTGTCGTTGCCACAGTAAATAGATGAAACCCACTAGCATGAGTAGGAGTTGTTTGAGACCTGATATGCCTACTCATTCATGTTTGCTTGTCATGCCTGCTATTGCTTAGAGTTGTGTCAAGTCTGATTCATCGGGGATGAATTGGAAAGTTGTGAACATGTCCTTCTGTGTGTGAGCTAAGTGTGTTGAACACGATTTGGTAAAGGTATCGATGAGAGGACATCTAGGAGTACATGGTGGGTTGTTTCATTGAGGCCGTCCTTAAGAAGTGAGATCTGTATGTGTGATTCAAGAATCAGTTACTACCATACATTGGGCCCGAAACCAATGGACCCTCTCAGCTTCTTAATCACACTAGTACTCTGTCCAGGAGTTGCAACTAATTTTTGGTGTTTGTAGGTTATGTGTTGGCGGCCCTGCGTAGCGCTGACCCTAGGGGTGGGCTATGATGCGGTAAATACACCATGGCACGGTGTACCGAGTCACCCGTTTGGTGTCTCGGGAACCCTGTTCACATCGTTCGGGGCCGTATGTGGAAACCTCGGCCGGACTCCCTGCGGATGGAACCTGGATAGGCGATAAACCTGGACTAGAGACTTGAGTGCTTAAGTAGGCCTTGGTGGACACCCTCGTTGGGCTTCCGCTTGAAGGTTGCCGAGTACATGTCGTGTAAACGATGGTAAGTGGTGAGAGCGTGTGTGTAGAAGTACACCCCTGCAGGGTTAACATCATCTATTCGAATAGCCATGTCCGCGGGAAAGGACTGCTTTGTTGCCTGTACAGTTCATAGATAACTTGAAGTGGATACTCTAAAACTCGCAAGATAAGTGTGAGTGCTATGGATGGCCTTCTCGTAGGGAGACGGGTGTGGATCCATAGCCATGTATTGAATGGTGAATATGTGGACTTGTGTGCGCCACCTCAAAAGAGTTACTTGCAGTCGTAGTTTAAGATAGCCACCGAGTCAAAGCTGGCTTGCTGCAGTTAAACTCCACCACCCCCTTTGTTGATACCGATGCATATGTAGCTAGTTTTGATGTAAGTCTTGCTGGGTACATTTGTACTCACGTTTTCTTATTTTATGTTTTGCAGAGATACTTCAGTCTCACTAGTAGTTCCACGTGGACTTCAATGTTTAGCTCGTTACCTCAGCTACGATCTTGTACCCTTGGGAGGGTCTTGTAGATAGTCAGGCTTCTCAGCCTTTTCCATTTGTAGATGTATGTACTCAGACATGTTAAGCTTCCGCATGTGCTTTGACTTGTATGCTCTGAATGTTGGGTCATGATACCCATGTTTGTAATATCTCCCTCCTTGGAGCCTAATGAATAAATACTCTGAGCCGTAGAGTCTTGTTGTGATGCCATGTTGTATTTCCACATATCGAGCCTATTGTGTGTATGATTGAAATGCTTGGTATGTGTGGGATCCGACAATCTAGTTGTTTATCCTTGGCAGCCTCTCTTATGAGGAAATGTAGTATAGTGCTCCCATGAGCCATAGTAGTCCGCTATAGCCCGGTTCATCGGAGTCCTGCTGGCCCAACACTACTGCTCAGGACACTTGACTGTTCGGCATGTGTTTCACTTCGTTCCTGTGTCTGTCCCTTCGGGGAAATGTCATGCAGTGACATCCGGAGTCCTGTTAGCCCAGTGCCACAGCCCGGATTCACACGCTGCTGACCAACATGCTCGATGTGATTCATGTATGCCTGTCCCCATAGGTTGGTGCTGCTTTGGGTTGACGACTAGCCATGTCGGCCCGGGTTCTCTGTCATATGGATGCTAGTGACACTATCATATACGTGAACCAAAAGGCGCAAACGGTCCTGGGCCATGGTAAGGTGACACGCATGGGAATACCATGCGTGAGGCCACAAAGTGATATGATGTGTTACCGGCAAGATCGATGTGACTTGGAATCAGGGTCCTGACAGCTTTGGTATCAGATACTGACTACCTGTAGGATTACTAAGCCAAACTGGTCGAAGTTGAGTCTAGAAATGCTTTAGTTATATACGGGAATTGATTGTGGAAGGGAACGTAAGGCTCTTTTTACTCCTTTACCTTATGCCATTCTGATCTGAGTCATCCTCTTCTCTTCTACGGGGATTAGGAACTAGGTCTTCTCATCTATTTATGAGGATGACGAGTTACTATGTTAGAGACTTATAGGATTGCTGGATTCAAGCCTCAGTTCAGTCTCTACTACTTCCGTGTGTTCATAGCTGGCCTCAGAACCTTGATATGATGTTGTTGAGTGGTTATGCCACCATTTTGCAGGATGTCTCAAATATTTTTGAGCATTTAGAGCCGTTATGCTGTCCGAGTCATCCCAGGTTTCTAATTAGACTGATGCATTTGCAAATCCCTTATTTCTGTTCTCGAAGTCCCTTTGGGCCAGGTTAATCACACTAATTGTTGAGTTGAGGTATTCTATTGCCTCGACATATATGTTGGAGTTATTATTATGACCCTAGGTGTCTTAGAGGGTCACCTGGCAATCTAGCCATGTTTTGTGTTCCCAATGTGGTGAATCTGGCCACCATTCTTGAAAGCATCTCGTGATGTTATTGGCTAGTAGGTATTCCATCTCTGGGTTCCTGAACCCAAGATTCGCTCTACTTACTTTCTATTGATAGTGTTGCTCATTCCTTTAGGATATTAGTAACCTTCGCGATAGTCCTCGAGGTCCGTGGTATTTCCTTCTTCCAAATACCATGAACTGCTTATGGCAGTAGTTCCTTTGAACCAAAAGATCACAACCAGGGTGCTTTTGAGGAGTACTCCATTCATATTGTGACTGCTAGTTCTATCATTCTGCATGGGTTATCCGGAAGAAATTTGTTGAACTCGTTTGACATACTAACCCATGAATCCACAACTCAGAAAGTTATATGTTCCGTGAGTTGTTCTCTTTAGTCGTATTCTGACCCCCGTCTATCATTTGATACTCAAGAGTATGTGTGCATTCGCTGTATGCCTATTATTCTTGTGGTCTGTCAAGCCATTCTATTCCGGAATGACTAGGAGAAACAAAATCCAGTACCTCATCCATATCTAGGATTGGGTCAAAGCAGTTGTATTCCGTAGATGAAAATTCCAATCCAACTTTTGTTATGTTCTACCTTGGACTGTTGCCTCCTTATGTCAGAATTGTCAAGAGAATTGCACCACCTCTTATGAACTCTCGATGTAGTGATATTTCTCTCCATCATTATTCATTCCTTGGTTCCGTGTTGTTGCAACCGGAATACCGACAAGTGAACCGTGATGTGTGAAATCAATACTCCTAGCAACTAGTTGCTTGCTAGTAAATGGACAATATTCTCATTCTTAGCATGTTGGTTATTGAATCATCATTCTAAGATAGATTGTGCTACCTAGTCCTTATTTCCGATGCACTCTTCGATCAATGAGTTAGGATTATTCAATCCCTTGCTTATTTGATCATATCATCTTGCTCTGAAAAGCAAGATTGTTCTCGAGCTTAGTAACATATCGGTAGTTCATGATGTTCCGAATATCTTCTCGGAAGTATTACCAGGTTGGCACCTGACCGCTATGTTGAGTTCGTGATCATGTTGGTTTTCCTCCAAACCACCCATTCTCCAAGAATCTGTGTTGGATACCCTGAGCTAGTTGGTTAAGCCAAACAATAACTTGGAGAGTTGGAAGATAAAGCTTGTCTGACTTGATCATGTTAAGGGATATCTTGTGTGTGTGTGTGTGTGTGTTGAAGAAAGATGATATCTCCATCGATTGGTCCTCATGATCAGTTGTTGGATCTATTGCCTTGTCAAAACTTTGACTTGAGTATGGGCTATCGTCAAGTCAAATCAGAACCAACGATGTTCGTAATGTTGTCTTACTCGTGGTTGATCCCTGAGCATACACCATTACATCTTTTGGTCTGACCAATGCTATCACCGTGTTCACATGATGGTGGAAGTCCAGTGATATGGAAATTCCGATAAGTTGCTGTTGAGCCCAACAACAGCATTTTGTCTCCCCCATGATTCATGTTGAACATTGCACTAGTATTGGAAACTTTGTAAGCATTGCCTTCATGAGGTATACGTTTGGATGAAAGGAGTGACTTCCTCTAAGTCACGTGCATTTTATGTAAGTTGCCGCCGTGAATTCGAGAAAGCTTGTTTTTGCTTCCTTCGGAACCATCCCAAGTCAGTCATGCATATGTGCGAAGTATTCTATGGTTTGAAGACTTGCAACCTTTAGCCCATATGTATTCCCTAGCACCCCAAGCCACTAATTGATTTGTTCATGGAAAAGGACTTGTTGTGCGAATACTAGTTCATGCACAAGACTTCGATATCCTCGTTGATGGTGCCCCACCTGAACTCGGTAGTGTTTTATTATAAGAGTACTACGTGGTCATGCTTGTCTGGGACAATGTGTTCACTTATATGTAGCAGAACCAGCTAATGTTTTGGACCTTTCTATCTTAGTTCATTCCTCGAGAATCTCGCAACACCATCTCATCGAATTGTGTTGCAATCTTTCTCTTCAGACATGCTGAGTCTGAAGTATCCTATCACCAATCAGATCTGAATCTCAGGCAGATATGATGGTTGGAACATTCCCAACATTTGCATTTTGTTCCCAGCTTGCTCCCCATTGTGCCAATTTCCCATGGTTTGCCCTTCTCAGAAATTGATGTTCAGGATCATCTTTAGAAGTGGTCCTACCATGGGTTCCATCCATTTTTGATGATAAGCAAATCATCCATCGCATTGTCTTCAACAAGGTAGTCCACATTCCATTCTAGTCCAATCATGTCATTCTTTGAACTCCTTCAAACGATCGTTTAGGAATTGCCTTAGGCTGCTATAGAGAATTTCAATGATCTCTGAATCAAAAGTAATTCTTTTTGCCACTCAAGGGAAAATTTCTACGAGCCACCTTCCCTAAGGTGCCCTGTTATGGAATCATAGCAATTCATCTCCTTGCTACTCATGCACCATCTTAATCAAGCGTGGAATTGTTGCATACCAAAACTGAAACTCATCATCGGGTTCGGTCCATATATACCTCTCGATGACTGGAGATGTTTCAACATCTCAATCCATGAGTTTATCTTGAATTTCTCGATTTTCGAGGGATCGATTTTTGTAGAGTTTCTTTCTGCCATCATCGTGTTGGACAAAGATCGCGAAAGCAAAGATGCCAAGATCAATGTGATGTAATGGATCAGTATATTCGAGAAGAGCAGTTGGATCATGATGATTGTATTAGATTTGTGTACCCTCTGTCTTCTTACCTCACGTCTTGAATCTTGGGACGAGATTCTTTATTAGTGGGGGTGAGTTGTCACAGCCCTAGAATTTGATTGCAATTAGTTTCATAAGCATCCATGCATCATGTCTATACTTGTTTGAAATTTGAAATGGGGATGACAAACCCTAGCACCAAATGAATTCAACTAGGTTCAAATAAAAATATTTTCACTGAACCCAAAGTGCCCTGCAGAAAAGTTCATCATTTTTGAATTGGCTAAAAACCTCTACCAAAAATGGTGCACATATTTCTAGGACATTCTGGATTTTTGAATTAATCCTTATTGTATTTGAATTGGGGCATTTAAATTCTACAAATAGTTTAAATGTTCTAATAATGGTGAAACTAGTTGAGGGCTGTTGGAAATAATTTCAAAAGTGCCCACAAATATTTTCAGCATTTTACAAAATGGTTTGGTATTTTATTACTAAATAAAAATAGAGAACGAATAGGAAAACAGAAACAGAACTAGAGAGAGAGAGAGAGAGAGAGAGAATACGTGGCCAAAACCTACCTGGCTGGCCCAGGTCCTGTGCAGCCCACCTACGCGGCCCCCTACTGTGTAGCCCAGCTACTAGTCGTCTTCTCCGCCGCGCCAGGAGGACGCGGGCGTGTGCCCGACGCGCGCCGGCCACCTCCTGCCTACCTGCATGCACCCCCCCGACGCCTTGGACAACTCTAGCATCACCACGGCACCCCTGGACCCTCTCTCACTCTCCCTCGTCCTCCTCTCCTCCTCTGTCTCTCTCTCCCGCGATCGCCGTGACCGCCCGAGAACGCCGACGAGCACCCCCGTGACCACCGGCCACCCCTCGCCCTACCGTTGAGCCCAGAGGCTCAGCCGCAACCTCTTCTCCCTCCTTGCTGAGCTACACGAGCTAGGACGGCCCCATGACGACGCATGTGGCCTTCTTCCCCGACCACGGCCGCCGGATGCCGCCGTCTGATTCAACGTCTCCGCCGCCTCCAGGAGTCTGTTGAGCTCCGCTTCGACCTCGCCATGTGCTCCTCTACCAAACCCCTCTTTTCCGCCGTCTATTTCCTCCTCTAGCCTTGTAACGCCCTCGATGCGACTACAGCTCCCACGTGTCGAGGCACGACTTAGAGACATAATCGCATTGAAGGCATATGTCGCAAGTTAGGCAACCTTCACAACATCCCATGTAATGTATAATAAAAGGGGGAGATACATAGTTGGCTTACACTCGCCACGTCACATCAAAGTACATAAATAACATCCATCATACAAACACTCATGGCCCGACTACGGCGCCAAAATAGAAGAAAACCCAACACGAGAAAAAAATCGAACCCCAACTAGGCACCACTACTGATCATCAGGAAAAGACACGTAGTAACACTGAGAGTCTTCGTCGAACTCCCACTTGAGCTCATACTCGTCACCTGGAGCGGGATCACCTGGACCTGCATCTGGAGTTATAGTATCTGTGAGCCACAGGGACTCAGCAATCTCGCACCCTCGTGATCAAGACTATTTAAGCTTATAGGAAGGATAGGCAAATATATATGTGGAGCTGCAGCAAGCGACTAGCATATATGGTGGCTATCTTATTCGCAAAAGAGAGCGAGAAGAGGAGGCAAAGCACGAGCGAGAGAATAGAGAGCAACCTGCGCAAACATTACTCCAACACCGTGTCCACTTCCCAGACTCCGCCGAGAAGAGGCCATCACGGTAACAAACTCAGTTGACTCATTTTAATTATTTAAGGTTCAAGTTATCTACAACCGGACATTAACAAATTCCCATCTGCCCATAACCACGGGCACGGCTTTCGAAAGTTCAATCCCTGCAGGGGAGTCCCAACTTAGCCCATGACAAGCTCTCACGGTCAACGAAGGAATAGACCTCCTCCCAAGACGTTCCGATCGGACTCGGTATCTCGGTAACTCAAGACACCCCGACAGGTTAAAACAAGACCAGCAACACCGCCCGAATGTGCCGACAAATCCCGATAGGAGCTGCACATATCTCTTTCTCAGGGCACACTCAGATGAACACTACGTACAACTAAAACCAACCCTCAAGTTGCCCCGAGGTGGCGCTGCAAGTGGCTCTATTTGGACCAACACTCAGAGGAGCACTGGCCCGGGGGGTTAAAATAAGATGACCCTTGAGTCTGCAGAACCCAAGGGAAAGAAAAGGCTGGGTGGCGAATGGTAAAACCAATGTTGGGCATTGCTGGAAAAGCTTTAAACAAGGCGAACTATCAACGGGTTCCCATTATGACCCAAGGGCAGCAAGAGTGGAACAAAACACTAGGCGAGAGGCCGAGCCTTCCACCCTTCACCAAGTATATAGATGCATTAAGATAACATAGCAATATAATGATATCCCAACAAGTAAGTAAATGTTCCAACAAGGAACGGCTCCAAACTTCACCTGCAACTAGCAACGCTATAAGAGGGGCTGAGCAAAGCGGTAACATAGCCAATCAACGGTTTTCTAGGACAAGGTGGGTTAGAGGTTTGACATGGCAATTGGGAGGCTGACAAGCAAAAGGTAGGCATCGTAGCATTGGCATAGCAAGAGCGAGCAAACTAGCATAGCAAAGATAGTAGTGATTTCGAGGGTATGATCATCTTGCCTGCATAATTGTCAGAGTTGACTGGATCCTCAAAAGCAAACTCAACGGGCTCCTCGGTAGCGAACTCGTCTCCCGGCTCTACCCAAACAAGACAAACAAGCAACAAGGATACAATCAACCACGTGCAAACTCAATCAATACGATGCAAAGATGGTATGCCATGCCGGATACGATGCGGGATGCAAAATGCAAGATATGACAGGAAAAGCATGATCCTGGCCTCAACTAGGAATTCCAAGGGTGCCACTGGAAAGATGAGATGAAATCGCTTGAAAACGATATAAAGAACGCCGGAATCGGAGTTACGGTTTGGAAATGGCAAGCGTTTTAAGAATGACAACGGTCTGCGATTTACAGCAAGTGGGCATCTAAATGCAATGAGATGAACATGCTACAGCACCCAAACATGACAACAAAATGCATGGCAGGGATGTACAAAAGATGCTTAACAAAAGTCTAGCACTAAGCTACGGCCAATTCATCCATTATGAGGTTCAAACAAGCATGGCAAAAACGCAAATGCAAAACAGATTCCAGACTTAGTGAAATTAACACTTGTCTGAAATTTCAGATCACGAAGCCCTCTTCGGAGCAGCAAAACAACATGATACATGACCTGATTATGATAAAGAAGAGCATGGCATAGATCTACTCAACAAGATTAACAAAAGACCCAAAGTGATCTGGGGCCAAAAGGGTTCACAAAATATACTAACGGGCACACGAACATAGCAAAAACATAATCAGTTTTCAGACTTAGTGAAAACTGAGACATGCTGAAATATAACTCACGAAGGCATGTAAACGAGCTCGATGCACTCACTAAGGTGCAAGTCATGGCAAGGCAATCATACATCCATAAAGAAGGCACAAAATACAAGCTATACATGGCAGGAACAACGGCATAGCATGCACGGATCAACTACAATAGCATCGGCAAAATCGCAAACGAGTTGACGATCTGCCCAGATTCACAACGAAGCAAAAGTAGAGCTCGATTGACTCAAGCTAGGTTGCTCCATAATTGCAAACAAAGAAATGGATGGATAGAGCATAACATGATTAACAAAACTCCTTTACTGATCATCCTCAAAAGAGGCACGGATCACTTGGAAACAAGCTGAACATATGGCATCATGAACTAAATAATCCCAGACTTAGTGAAAACAACAAAGTCTCTGAAAACAGATTTCCCGGGTGCCTCACTTTGCAAGCTTGCACAAGTCACCACATACATATTAAAAATGCATGGGTTGCACCTCTGGAAATAAGACAAAATGCTTAACAAAACATATGAAGGACTCACAGGCATATCATGCACACATTAATCATGGCAAAAATGACAAAAGTCTAAGATGTACTAGCAGATCTGACAATTAACTCACGAAGCCTCCTTCTAACAGCATTTTGGGCATCAAGATGAGCTCAAATGAAAATGATGAAATGGAATGAAGTGATGTACTTGTCGAGACGAACATTTTGATATGCTATATGCCCAAATCAGAGCTAGGGATGCAAAGTTACGGTAGGTCAAAGTAGGCATAAAAAATTAAGGGGGAGAGGGAAAAAGTCAACCCGAAACTCAGATCTGGATCTGGCACGGATTACGAGGATCGCCGGATTTACTGTAGCTCACCGGAGACCATCGTGGACAGAGAGGAAGGAGAGGGCCGGGGCGAGGCCGGCCGGATCCGGGGCGGAGGGCGGAGGCG
>NC_057797.1:299700241-299707446 GCF_018294505.1 Triticum aestivum
TGGCGGCGGCGGCTCCGGCCGCCTGAGCTGGGGGAGAAGGCGGCGGGAGGAGGCCGGGAGGTGCGGGGCTCCTCTGGCCCGCGGAGGCGGCGGCGGGGGCTGGCTACGGGCCTTCGGGCCCGGCGGCGCCAGGTGTGGAGCGGCGCCACGTGGCGCTTGGGGAGTGGGCGAAGGGGCGCGGAGGACGTGTCCGGCTAGGCTCCGGACATGTCCGTCGGTGCGGGGATCTGTTTTTTTAGACTAGGGTTTCGGGGAGAGAGAGATCCGAAAATGAAGGGGGGGATGTATTTATAAGCATAAGTGGAGCTAGGAGAGTCCAAATGAGGTGCGGTTTTCGGCCACGCGATCGTGATCGAACGCTCTAGAGCATGGAGCAGGGTTTGGTGGGTTTTGGGCCAAAATGAAGGGGTGTTGGGCTGCAACACACACGAGGCCTTTTCGGTCCCTCGGTTAACCGTTGGAGTATCAAACGAAGTCCAAATGATACGAAACTTGACAGGCAGTCTACCGGTAGTTAACCAAGGCCGCTTGGCAAGTCTCGGTCCAATCCGGAAACGTTTAATCCCCACACACGAAAGAGAGCTAGAAATGACCACCGGAGGAGAAGGAAGCGCCTGAATGCAAAACGGACAACGGGGAAAATGCTCGAATGCAAGAGATGAACACGTATGCAAATGGAATGCACATGATGACATGATATGAGATGCATGACAACCAAAAAAACACACGAAGACAAAGACCCGAACCCAAGAAAATAAAATAACTTAACGCCGGAAACGGCAACAGTTGGAGTACAAATTGGGAAAGTTACATCCGGGGCGTTACAACACTTCACCACTACGAAAAGATCTCGTCCCGAGATCTAGGACTGAAAGAACTCCGGGTACTCAAAGCGGAGGTGATCCTCGCGTTCCCAGGTAGCTTCACGGTCGGAATGGTGTGACCACTTGACTTTGAGAAATTTGATTGACTTGTTGCGAGTCTTGCGTTCAGTCTCTTCAAGAATAGCAACTGGGTGCTCACGATAAGAGAGATCTTCTTGGAGCTCAATGTCCTCGAAGTTGATGGTGCGGTAAGGAGTCTTGAAGCACTTTCGAAGCTGAGAGACATGGAACACGTCATGAACATTTGCAAAGTTTGAAGGAAGCTCGAGTTGGTAGGCGAGGTCGCCTCTCTTGCTGATGATCTTGAAACATCCCACTTATCTAGGGGCAAGCTTCCCTTTGATACCGAAGCGACGAGTACCTTTCATAGGAGAGACACGGAGGTAAACATGATCTCCGATCTCGAAAGCCAAATCACGGTGCTTACTATCATAGTAGCTCTTCTGACGGGATTGGGCTGCTTTGAGGTTATCACGAATGACTTTGCACATTTCTTCTGCTTCTGTGATTAAATCATTACCCAAGAGCTGACGTTCACCGATTTCAGACCAGTTGAGAGGGGTACGGCACTTCCTGCCATATAGAATTTCAAAAGGGGCCTTGCCCGAACTTGCTTGAAAACTATTGTTGTAGGAGAATTCAGCATAAGGAAGACAATCCTCCCACTTCATGCCGAAGGAGATCACACAAACCCTGAGCATATCTTCAAGAATCTGGTTGACACGCTCGACTTGACCGCTTGTTTGAGGATGGAAAGCTGTGCTGAAGCGGATGTTAGTGCCCATGGCCTTCTGAAAAGATTCCCAAAACTTCAAGGTAAAGATGCTGCCACGGTCTGAAGAGATCACTTGAGGAATACCGTGCAGAGAGACAATGTGAGAGGTATAGAGTTCCGCCAATTGAGCTGTAGTGATCGACACTTTGATAGGCAGAAAGTGAGCCACTTTGGTGAGCTTGTCGATGACAATGAATATAGCATCATTGCCACGCTTGGATTTTGGAAACCCAGTCACGAAGTCCATTTCAATGTGGTCAAACTTCCATTCTGGAATGGCAAGAGGTTGGAGGAGACCAACTGGCCTTTGGTGTTCTGTCTTCACTCTTCTGCAGACATCACATTCATTCACGAATTGAGCGATCTCGCGCTTCATTTGAGTCCACCAATAAGCTTGCTTGAGGTCCTAATACATCTTCGTGCTCCCAGGGTGGATGGAGAGGAGAGAATTGTGAGCCTCGTTCATGATCACTTTACGGAGGTCACCTTTGGGCACAATAATACGATCCTCGAAGAAAAGAGTGTCCTTGTCATCAAGGCGGTACCACTTGTACTTGGACTGACTCTTGGCAATCCCAATCTTCACCTTTTTCACCATAGCATCAAGAAGCTGGGCTTGGCGAATCTGGTCTTCTAAGGTAGGAGAGACTTGAAGGTTGGCGAGGAAACCTTGAGGAACAACTTGCAGATTAAGTTTGCGGAAAGCTTCACAAAGCTCGGGTTGATAAGGCTTAAGAATCAGACTGTTGCAGTAAGCCTTCCTGCTCAAAGCGTCAGCAATCACATTGGCCTTGCCTGGAGTATACTCAATACTCGGATTATACTCTTGAATCATTTCGACCCATCGAGTTTGCCTGAGGTTGAGATTAGGCTGAGTGAAGATGTACTTGAGACTCTTGTGATCAGTGAAAATGTCCACTTTTCTTCCCAATAGAAGATGTCTCCAAGTCAAAAGAGCATGCACAACTGCCGCCAACTCGTGATCATGAGTGGGGTAGTTCTTCTCATTAGGCTTCAACTGGCGAGAGGTATAAGCAACCACTTTCTTCTCTTGCATCAATACTGCGCCAAGACCTTGGAGAGAGGCATCACAAAAGACCTCGTACAGCTTGGATTCATCAGGTGGAGTTAGAACTGGAGCAGTGATCAATTTCTCTTTCAAAGTGTTGAAAGCAATATCACACTCCGGAGACCAAACGTACTTGACATGCTTCTGAAGAAGATTAGAGAGAGGCTTCGCGATCTTAGAAAAGTTTTCGACGAATCCTCGGCAATAGCTTGCGAGACCGAGAAAACTGCGGAGTTGCTTCACATTCTGCGGAGGTTCCCAATTCACAATTGCAGACACCTTCTCAGGATTCATGGCAATGCCCTTGGCAGAGATGATATGACCAAGATAAAGAACCTCATCAAGCCAAAATTCACACTTGGAGAACTTGGCGTAGAACTGATGTTCCCTGAGCTTATCGAGAACCAAACGCAAGTGCTTGGCATGATCTTCCTTGTTCTTCGAGAAAACCAGAATGTCGTCGAGATAGACCAAAACGAAGTCATTGGTGTGGGCATTGAAGATGAAATTCATCATGCGAGAGAACGTCGGAGGAGCGTTGGCAAGGCCAAAAGACATGACAGTGTATTCATATGAACCAAAGCTTGTTCTGAATGCTGTCTTGGGAATATCTTCTTCACGAATGCAAATCTGGTGATAACCCATACGGAGATCAAGCTTGGAGAATACTTGGGAACCTTTGAGTTGTTCGAACAACTCATTGATGTTGGGAAGTGGGTATTTGTTCTTGATGGTCTTCTTGTTCACTGGACGGTAATCAACACAAAGTCGGTCCGTTCCATCCTTCTTCTTCACAAAAAGAACACCACAACCCACGGAGAAGAACTAGGCCGGATGAGACCCATTCTTTCTTGCTCATCGAGTTGCTTCTTCAGCTCCTTCAACTCTTCAGGTACGAGCTTGTAAGGACGTTTGCACACAGGTTCCGTACCAGGCTCAAGATCAATAACGAATTCAACTGGCCGGTGCGGAGGCATTCCTGGAAGCTCTTCTAGAAAGACGTCTTGATATTCACAAACGACTGGAATTTGAGAGATGGCATCCAATTCACCCTTCTCATTGAGAGAAAATAGACGGATGGTATTATCCCGAGCGGCAAAGACAATTACATCCTCAGACGAATGAGTCAATTGAATCTGCCTGGCTGCGCAATCAAGCTGAGCCTTGTGCTTAGAAAGCCAATCCATTCCGAGAATAAGATCAATATCCGAGTTACCAAGAACCACCGGAGAAGAGAGAAACTTGTAATCGCCCAACATGATAGAGACATCCAAGACACAATTGTTAGAAGTCATTTGCTTGCCCGGAGACACAATCTTCAATGGAACAGGAATCCTTTCGGTCACAAAATCATGCTTGGCCACAAATGGAGTTGAAATAAAAGAAAGCGATGCACCAGTGTGAAAAAGAACTTTTGCAGGAACATCGTTAACAGGAAGGTTACCCATGATCACATCTAGTGAGTCCTCTGCCTGAGCTGCATTTAGCAAATTGACCTTGGCGTGCTTGGGGTTATGCTTGACCACAGCTGTACTTGCCGATCTGACAGGAGGAGGAGGGGGAAGGCGCCTCTGGTTGAAACACTTGTTGGCATAGTGACCCTTCTATTGGCACTTGTTGCACGTGACCTCTGAAAGCGGACGGTGATACGGAGCACTCGATCTTGGAGGTTGAGACGAAGTCTTGTTCTGAAAGCCAGGGTTGGGTGGGTGGGAAGAACCACTGCCACCTTTACTCTTCTGCTGAAACGGCTGACGGAACGGAGGAGGAGGAAGCCAAAACTTCTGCTGCTTGGCCACTTGAGTAGAGGAAGAAGGAGTAGCATCTCTGACTCGCTTCCTGGAAGCATCACACCTCAACTGAGCAGCCTCTTGCTTCAGTGCCATGTTGTAGAACTCATCATACCTCAAGGGCTCAAAGAGGACAAGAGCGAGCTGAATTTCTTCTCTGAGACCACCCCTGAACTGATATATCATGCTCTTCTCATCAGGCACGTCCTGCTTGGCAAAGCGGGCAAGCTTCTGGAACAACTTGTTGTAGTCATAGACAGACAAAGAGCCTTGCTTCAGATTGCGGAATTCCTCACGCTTGCTTTCAACCACGCTCTGCGGAATATGATGAGCTCGGAAATCTCGACGGAAATCATCCCAAGTGATAACACGTCCACCTCTGGAATCCTTGTACTGCTGGAACCATTCTGCAGCTTGATCTTTGAGTTGGAAGGAAGCGAACTTCACAAAGTCCTCAGGCCTGACGTTACTGCACTCGAAATGCTTACACAGATCCACAAGCCAATCGTCAGCATCGGTTGCCTCAACACAATTGCTGAAAGTCTTTGGCCCATTAGCAAGGAACTGGTTGAGTGTAGCAAAGTGACTCTGATTGCTGCCTTGATTCCCTGGACTGCCTTGATTGCGCTCTTGAAGAATTTGCATGATCAGCTGAGTGTTTGCATTGGTTGCAGCCATCACAGATTGCCATGCCTCTGGAGGAGGTGGAGGCGGTGGGGGATCAGGATTCAGAGTCGTGCGCGTTGGAGGAGCCATCCTGAAGAGGTTGACCACCATTAGCACATTGACAGATAAATATTGAAGCTGAATCCAACGGAATGAAAATTGCAACATATAGTATTCACATCCGAACAAAATTAATGAATGCATTCCTCTTGAAATGGTCACATATCCATAAATTGAGAAGCCACGTAGAATTAAGGTACGGATCAAGAACGAATAATCGGTAAGAAATCCCAATCTCAAACCAATATCCGTGGAAGAAGAACTAGAGCTACGAGAATTCCCACCTATGAAACTTCCGAACCTTTCCGGTTATGCAATCAGGTGTTGGGGATACAGGGGAAGGATAATATCTCACCCAAACTAGCAAATCCTACATTCAGTTGTATCCATCCTTCAACACATAACCAAGAAAGCTTCGGAAACCATCTACCTCAACCTTCGAAAAGCATCCGTTATACAAGTTATGGCGATACTCCCGAACTCCCGCCCCAGTACTGGGTGGCGTCGAGGTTATCTCACCAACGAACTGCATAAAAGAGATTTTCGATGTCGGCAAACATATCTCAAGTATTCCAGAATTGCAACGATAAAATTATGATGACAACACCTCATAGCTCAACTCCTCGGGACACTTCCACTAAACCCCTGACAGGAGGCACCAAGTCAATGTTCTCATCATAAGCCATTGGAACGATTCCAAGATACTCGCGTGATCCTAAATTTTTTTTAGTGAAATTTGAGAAGAGAAGAGTCAAAACTCTACGTCAGGATGCCTTACCAGAGCGATGAGGAGACTGGGAAGTAAAAAGAATTCCTAAACTCTCCGATATATAATTCCTAAATGACTCAAAACATTTTTCTAGACACAACTCGGCTGCTAAAAACGATCAAGCAATGGGGCTCCTAAGGTCGGGGAAGGCTCTGATTACCAACTTGTAACGCCCTCCATGTGACTACAGCTCCCACGTGTCGAGGCACGACTTAGAGACATAATCGCATTGAAGGCAGATGTCACAAGTTAGGCAACCTTCACAACATCCCATGTAATGTATAATAAAAGGGGGAGATACATAGTTGGCTTACACTCGCCACGTCACATCAAAGTACATAAATAACATCCATCATACAAACACTCATGGCCCGACTACGGCGCCAAAATAGAAGAAAACCCAACACGCGACAAGGCCCTGAATCGAACCCCAACTAGGCACCACTACTGATCATCAGGAAAAGACACGTAGTAACGCTGAGAGTCTTCGTCGAACTCCCACTTGAGCTCGTCCTCGTCACCTGGAGCGGGACCACCTGGACCTGCATCTAGAGTTATAGTATCTGTGAGCCACAGCTACTCAGCAATCTCGCACCCTCGCGATCAAGACTATTTAAGCTTATAGGAAGGATAGGCAAATATATATGTGGACCTGCAGCAAGCGACTAGCATATATGGTGGCTATCTTATTCGCAAAAGAGAGCGAGAAGAGGAGGCAATGCACGAGCGAGAGACTAGAGAGCAACCTGCGCAAACATTACTCCAACACCGTGTCCACTTCCCGGACTCCGCCGAGAAGAGGCCATCACGGTAACACACTCAGTTGACTCATTTTAATTAATTAATGTTCAAGTTATCTACAACCGGACATTAACAAATTCCCATCTGCCCATAACCGCGGGCACGGCTTTCAAAAGTTCAATCCCTGCAGGGGAGTCCCAACTTAGCCCATGACAAGCTCTCACAGTCAAGGAAGGAATAGACCTCCTCCCAAGATGTTCCGATCAGACTCGGTATCTCGGTAACTCAAGACACTTCGACAGGTTAAAACAAGACCAGCAACACCGCCCGAATGTGCCGACAAATCCCAATAGGAGCTGCACATATCTCTTTCTCAGGGTACACTCAGATGAACACTACGTACAACTAAAACCAACCCTCAAGTTTCCCCGAGGTGGCGCTGCAAGTGGCT
>NC_057797.1:299707709-299709967 GCF_018294505.1 Triticum aestivum
GAACCCAAGGGAAAGAAAAGGCTGGGTGGCGAATGGTAAAACCAATGCCGGGCATTGCTGGAAAAGCTTTAAACAAGGCGAACTATCAAGGGGTTCCCATTATGACCCAACCGCGTAAGGAACGCCAAAATCCGGGAACATAACACCGATATGACCGGAACTAGGGCGGCAAGAGTGGAACAAAACACTAGGCGAGAGGTCGAGCCTTCCACCCTTCACCAAGTATATAGATGCATTAAGATAACATAGCAATATAATGATATCCCAACAAGTAAGTAAATGTTCCAACAAGGAACGGCTCCAAACTTCACCTGCAACTAGCAACGCTATAAGAGGGGCTGAGCAAAGCGGTAACATAGCCAATCAACAGTTTGCTAGGACAAGGTGGGTTAGAGGTTTGACATGGCAATTGGGAGGCTGACAATCAAAAGGTAGGCATCGTAGCATTGGCATAGCAAGAGCGAGCAAACTAGCATAGCAAAGATAGTAGTGATTTCGAGGGTATGATCATCTTGCCTGCATAATTGTCAGAGTTGACTGGATCCTCAAAAGCAAACTCAACGGGCTCCTCGGTAGCGAACTCGTCTCCCGGCTCTACCCAAACAAGACAAACAAGCAACAAGGATACAATCAACCACGTGCAAACTCAATCAACACGATGCAAAGATGGTATGCCATGCCGGATGCGATGCGGGATGCAAAATGCAAGATATGACAGGAAAAGCATGATCCTGGCCTCAACTAGGAATTCCAAGGGTGCCACTGGAAAGATGAGATGAAATCGCTTGAAAATGATATAAAGAACGCCGGAATCGGAGTTACGGTTTGGAAATGGCAAGCGTTTTAAGAATGACACCGGTCTGCGATTTACAGCAAGTGGGCATCTAAATGCAATGAGATGAACATGCTACAGCACCCAAACATGACAAAAAAATGCATGGCAGGGATGTACAAAAGATGCTTAACAAAAGTCTAGCACTAAGCTACGGCCAATTCATCCATTATGAGGTTCAAACAAGCATGGCAAAAACGCAAATGCAAAACAGATTCCAGACTTAGTGAAATTAACACTTGTCTGAAATTTCAGATCACGAAGCCCTCTTCGGAGCAGCAAAACAACATGATACATGACCTGATTATGATAAAGAAGAGCATGGCATAGAGCTACTCAAGAAGCTTAACAGAAGACCCAAAGTGACCTGGGGCCAAAAGGGTTCACAAAATATACTAACGGGCACACGAACATAGCAAAAACATAATCAGTTTTCAGACTTAGTAAAAACTGAGACATGCTGAAATATAACTCACGAAGGCATGTAAACAAGCTCGATGCACTCACTAAGGTGCAAGTAATGGCAAGGAAAGCATACATCCATAAAGAAGGCACAAAATACAAGCTATACATAGCAAGAACAATGGCATAGCTTGCACGGATCAACTACAATAGCATCGGCAAAATCGCAAACGAGTTGACGATCTGCCCAGATTCACAACGAAGCAAAAGTAGAGCTCGATTGAGTAAAGCTAGGGTGCTCCATAATTGCAAATAAAGACACGTATGGAAAGAGCATAACATGATTAACAAAACTCCTTTATTGATCATCCTCAAAAGAGGCACGGATCATTAGGAAACAAGCTGAACATATGGCATCATGAACTAAATAATCCCAGACTTAGTGAAAACAACAAAGTCTCTCAAAACAGATTTCCCGGGGGCCTCACTTTGCAAGCTTGCACAAGTCACCACATACGTCCTAAAAATGCATGGGTTGCACCTATGGAAATAAGACAAAATGCTTAACAAAACATATGAAGGACTCATAGGCATATCTTGCACACATTAATCATGGAAAAAATGACAAAAGTCTAAGATGAACTAGCAGATCTGACAATTAACTCACGAAGCCTCCTTCTAACAGAATTTTGGGCATCAAGATGAGCTCAAATGAAAATGATGCAATGGAATAAAATGATGTACTCGTCGAGGCGAACATTTTGATATGCTATATGCGCAAATTGCAGCTACGGATGCAAAGTTACGGCAGGTCAAAGTAGGCATAAAAAAATTAAGGGGGAGAGGGAAAAAGTCAACCCGAAACTCAGATCTGGATCTGGCACGGATTACGAGGATCGCCGGATTTACTGTAGCTCGCCGGAGACCGTCGTGGACGGAGAGGAAGGAGAGAGCCGGGGCGAGGCCGGCCGGATCCGGGGCGGAGGGCGGAGGCGGCGAGGTGGCGCGGTGCGGTGGCGGGGTC
>NC_057797.1:299710340-299729324 GCF_018294505.1 Triticum aestivum
GGGAGGAGGCCGGGAGGCGCGGGGCTCCTCTGGCCCGCGGAGGGGGCCGGCTACGGGCCTTCGGGCCCGGCGGCGGCGGGTGTGGAGCGGCGCCACGTGGCGCTTGGGGAGTGGGCGAAGGGGCGCGGCGGACGTGTCCGGCTAGGCTCCGGACATGTCCGTCGGTGCGGGGATCTCTTTTTTTTAGATTAGGGTTTCGGGGAGAGAGATCCGAAAATGAAGGGGGGTGTATTTATAGGCATAAGTGGAGCTAGGAGAGTCCAAATGAGGTGCGGTTTTCGGCCACGGGATCGTGATTGAACGCTCTAGAGCATGGAGCGGAGTTTGGTGGGTTTTGGGCCAAAATGAAGGGGTGTTGGGCTGCAACACACACGAGGCCTTTTCAGTCCCTCGGTTAACCGTTGGAGTATCAAACGAAGTCCAAATGATACGAAACTTGACAGGCGGTCTACCGGTAGTTAACCTAGGCCGCTTGGCATGTCTAGGTCCAATCCGGAAATGTTTAATCCCCACACATGAAAGAAAGCTAGAAGTGACCACCGGAGGAGAACGAAGCGCCGGAATGCAAAACGGACAACGGGGAAAATGCTTGAATGCATGAGATGAACACGTATGCTAATGCAATGCACATGATGACATGATATGAGATGCATGACAATGAAAACAACACACGAAGACAAAGACCCGAACCCGAGAAAATAAAATAACTTAAAGCCGGAAACGGCAAGAGTTGGAGTACAAATTGGGAAAGTTACATCCGGGGCGTTGCAAGCCTCACTAACCATCGCGGCCGAAGCTCGTCGTCGCCGTGCCTCGTCGCCGTCGTGGCTAGAGCCACAGTGGCTCGAATCCAAGCACACCTCTGCGCTCAGCATGGGTCCAGGAGGCCGTAGCGCCCACCAGCTCCCCCTCCCACATACTGTAGTAACCGCGCCCGTGTGTCCCGAGCTCCGGCCACTGCCCGGCTCGTCACCGCTGCCGTTGCACGCCACCCCAGCACCCGCAGCTGCCACCGTCCGACGCGCCTCATCGCGCTGGTTCCGCAGAACCCATCCGCACGACCTCTCGTTGCCGGAAACGGCCGGACAAGGACCTCCGCCGTGTCCTGCTTAGCGCCGGCGGCTAATCGCCGGTTAGCCGACGTGGCCGTCCTTAGATTAGGGGCTAACTAACCCTATTAATTTAACACAAGACACTGACCGTGGGACCCATCTTGTTAGTTTACTGGATAACCAAAATAATTAGGTTAATTAATAAAATCAGTGGACCCTCGCGTCAGCATTGACCGTGCTGACGTGGGCTTCGACCAGGCACACATGTCTGTGAGCCTAGCCATCACTCTGAGACTGACCAGTGGGACCCACTGGTCAGGTTTGACCTGGACCTGGCGTGTTGACCTACTGATGTCACACTAATGTCATGCCGACACAATAAGCTATTTTCTGGATTTAATTTAATTCAGCAAATTCTAGAAATTTGTATAAACTTCAAAAATTCATAGTAATTCAACTGTAACTCCAAATGAAATAAATTATATATGAAAAATGATCAGAAAAATCCAAAGACTCTTTTTGTGGCATTTGCATGCATGTTAGAGCAACTTATATCCTCTGTTTAGACAATTCAATTAAATGGCATTTAAGAAAGCACATATGGGGTTTGAATTTGAACCTAGGGTTCAAACCAACTTCATATAATATGGTTGCTAGTTGCATTAGTTCAATCAACAGCATATTGTCATGTCATGAGCATGCATCATATTGTTGCATTGCATTGATTGTGTTTCCTTCTTTATTGCTGGAAGTTGTCCCCTCTCGATAGACGTGGTTTCGACGATGAGTTCGATGACACCGATGAGGAGCTATACTATCTTCAGAAGTGCCAGGCAAGCAAAACCCCCTTGTTCATTCTGATACAATCCCACTCTCTCGCTCCTGCTCTTTTTTATTGCATTAGGACAACAACGATTCAACTGTTACATGCTACGGTAGTTGAACCCCTTTCCTCTGCATGACCTGTCGTTGCCACAGTAAATAGATGAAACCCACTAGCATGAGTAGGAATTGTTTGAGCCCTGATATGCCTACTCATTCATGTTTGCTTGTCATGCCTGCTATTGCTTAGAGTTGTGTCAGGTCTGATTCATCGGGGATGAATTGGAAAGTTGTGAACATGTCCTTCTGTGTGTGAGCTAAGTGTGTTGAACACGATTTGGTTAAGGTATCGATGAGAGGCCATGTAGGAGTACATGGTGGGTTGTTTCTTTGAGGCCGTCCTTAAGAACTGAGATCTGTATGTGTGATTCAAAAATCAGTTACTACCATACATTGGGCCCGAAACCAATGGACCCTCTCAGCTTCTTAATCACCCTAGTACTCTGTCCAAGAGTTGCAACTAGTTTCTGGTGTTTGTAGGTTATGTGTTGGCGGCAGTGCATAGCGCTGACCCTAGGGGTGGGCTATGATGCAATAGATACACCGTGGCACGGTGTACCGAGTCACCCGTTTGGTGTCTCGGGAACCCTGTTCACATTGTTCGGGGCCGTATGTGGAAACCTCGGCCGGACTCCCTGTGGATGGAACCTGGATAGGCGATAAGCCTGGACTAGAGACTTGAGTGCTTAGGTAGGCCGTGGCCGACACCCTCGTTGGGCTTCTGCTTGAAGGTTGCCGAGTACATGTCGTGTAAACGATGGTAAGTGGTGAGAGCGTGTGTGAAGAAGTACACCCCTGCAGGGTTAACATCATCTATTCGAATAGTCGTGTCCGCGGTAAAGGACTGCTTGGTTGCCTGTACAGTTCATAGATAACTTGAAGTGGATACTCTAAAACTCGCAAGATAAGTGTGAGTGCTATGGATGGCCTTCTCGTAGGGAGACGGGTGTGGATCCATAGTGGTGTATTGAATGGTGAATATGTGGACTCGTGTGCGCCACCTCAAAAGAGTTACTTGCAGTCGTAGTTTAAGATAGCCACCAAGACAAAGCTGGCTTGCTGCAGTTAAACTCCACCACCCCCTTTGTTGATACCGATGCATATGTAGCTAGTTTTGATGTAAGTCTTGCTGGGTACATTTGTACTCACGTTTTCTTATTTTATGTTTTGAAGAGAGACTTCAGTCTCGCTAGTAGTTCCACGTGGACTTCGACGTTTAGCTCGTTACCTCAGCTATGATCTTGTACCCTTGGGAGGGTCTTGTAGATAGTCAGGCTTCTCAGCCTTTTCCATTTGTAGATGTATGTACTCAGACATGTTAAGCTTCTGCATGTGTTTTGACTTGTATGATCTGAATGTTGGGTCATGATACCCATGTTTGTAATATCTCCCTCCTTGGAGCCTAATGAATAAATACTCTGAGCCGTAGAGTCTTGTTGTGATGCCATGTTGTATTTCCACATATCGAGCCTATTGTGTGTATGATTGAAATGCTTAGTATGTGTGAGATTCGACAATCTAGTTGTTTATCCTTGGCAGCCTCTCTTATGGGGAAATGTAGTCTAGTGCTCCCATGAGCCATAGTAGTCCGCTACAGCCCGGTTCACCAGAGTCCTGCTAGCCCAGCACTACTGCTCGGGACACTTGACTGACCGGCATGTGTTTCACTTTGTTCCTGTGTCTGTCCCTTCGGGGAAATGTCACACGGTGACATTCGGAGTCCTGTTAGCCCAGTGCTACAGCCCGGATTCACACGCTGCTGAACGACATGCTCGATGTGATTCATGTATGCCTGTCCCCATAGGTTGGTGCCGCTTTGGGTTCATGACTAGCCATGTCGGCCCGGGTTTTCTGTCATATGGATGCTAGCGACACTATCATATACGTGAGCCAAAAGGAGCAAACGGTCCCGGGCCATGGTAAGGCGACACCCGTGGGAATACCGTGCGTGAGGCCGCAAAGTGATATGATGTGTTACCGGCTAGATCGATGTGACTTGGAATCGGGGTCCTGATAGTTTTTTTGTGATTTGCCAAGTAAGTCGCTTTGTCAGGCCTGTTGGGCTACAAATCTTTCAAGACAAGGAGAGCTTCAATTGGCTGGCCGAGAAAATGGCATATCAGTAATCAGAAATGGGTTGTACATTTTTAACACATCAAACCGGCAATTAGTTTCAAATTTCTTTTTTTCATTTCGAGAATTTAAAGTGCATTGATTTTTATGCATGTACAATTTGTTGGATTTTATATGTATATACATTTATTTTTAAAATCAGCTTGAATGTGACTTGAAATTTCGGGATTAAAAATAGTTCGGACCGCACCGAAATATGCTAAATTTCGTATAATTTTTTAACCGTGGCCACAATATGGGTTGTAATTCTAAAAAATAGAATATGGGCTCCAAAAAAACCTTAAGAATTAGCAAATGGGCTGTAAATTATTAGAAATAATGGCAGATGGGCTATATGTTATTTTCCACAGATTTGAGGCTTTCCTAAAAAGAAGGTTGACGCACAATCAGCGACTGTTAGATGTCCACCCAACGGCCGTCGTGCTTCTTCAATCTCTGCCCTTCTTGCTCCAGCTGCTCAAAAAATGCCGGTGGGACCGCCTGCTCCCTCCTTCCCGCGGCCGGCTGTGCTGCCGCGCAGGCCTCACCGCCCCACCGTACTCCCATCGTTGGCCTAGCCATCCCTCTACTCACCCACACCTGCTGTTATTCTCCAGCGACGGCAGACGAACCAGTAAACCCTCGTATAGTCGTACTCCCCTCCGCGTGGGCCCAGCTATCAGCCTCTGTATTTCGTGAAAAAAACGATACCGCCGCTGACAGCTCGGACCCACCAGTTATATCTTCGCACGCAAGGAAGTGCCTCCTTATTACGCACAAAAAATGAATACTCCCCCTGCTAGCTGGGAACTAGTATAGTGGGAGGCTGACTTGTGGGCCTACTAAGTTGACGGGGATGGAGGGCTTTTTCAACTTAGTCAATATGCACGATTCTAGCTCCAGTGACCGTACGATGTCCATCCAACGGTCATAGTGCTTCTTCAACCTCTCGTCTTCTTGCTCCAGCCGCCCAAACCAACGCCGGTCGTGCCTCATGCTCCTGCCTCCCGTGGCCTGCTGCGATGCCGCGGAGGCCTCACCGCCCCTACTACTCCCACCGCTGGCCAGGCCATCCCTTTACTCACCCACACCCCCTGTTATTCTACGGCGATGACAGCCTCCCACCGCAACAAACCAGTGAACCCTCATACTCCTCTACACATGGGCATCCACTGCCGCTTCTTCCCCCGCTCTGCGTCGTCCCCTTCCCAGGCCTTGCCGTCGTCCAGCGCCCTGGTACTCTCGGCGGCGTGGTCAACGTGGTTAAGGAACGACTTCCATCGGACATGGACTTTACGTGGAGAGGCTGACAGCTGGGTCCACGACCGCAACAAGGAAGTGCCTCCTTATTGCGTGGAAAATAATGATTCCTCCAACTGACGGCGGGGACCCACCGGACTAGCAACCGTATTTTGTGAAAAAACATTTCCCCCCTGACTATTTGGACCTACCAGCTACATCTTCGCACGCAAGGAAGTACGTCCGGGTAAAAAAAACGATTCGCCCCCTGACTGTTGGGACCCACCAGCTACATCTTCACATGGAAGGAAGTGGCTGACAGTCGGGACCCACATGGTCGAAGCGTATGCAGCGTTGTCATTCTGGTCATGAACGTGTACGTACATACTGGTCGATGTAGAGGCGCGCACGTGTCATAGTAGAGGCACGCACGTAGCATATACACATACGTACATCAGCCAGTGTGCAAGAAAGAAAATACGGCCATGTACGTACATACGGGCGGGGTCTCGAACACCTACTCGCGCATACGTACGCCCAGAGCTCGTGTACATGGCTGGGTCAGAATGGAGAAACTGTGTCTTCGTCGTCTTCATGGGGAGTCAACTGGCTGGGTCGGAACGGAACGCGTCGTCATGTTCATCGGGGGAGGGGGGCGGCTTGGACGGAACAACCGATGGAAATGAGGCCTGGCATACCACAGAACAGAGGAAACAACCTTGTGTTCGACCGGCCACGTTCGAAACGGGATCCTGTTCATCGGGAGGGGTCTGCCATACCGCAAAATGGAGGGAACGGGCCTCCTACGGTCGAAACAGGGGTCCTGTTCATCTAGAGGGGTGTGGCGTACTGCAAAACGGAGGAAACAGACTTGTGCTGGAGTGCTACGGTCGAAATGGGGATCCTGTTCATCGGGAGGGGTGTGGCGTACCACAAAACGGGACTCCACGGGATACTGCTCATCTCCACCGTCGACCCCCTCCAGCCTCCACAGGCTATTGTTCATCCACCGTCGACCTCCTCTAGCCTCCACCTGCGACTGTTCATCCACGGGCTCCTATTCATCCAGCCTCCACCGCGCGCTACTCCACCGGCTATTGTTCAACAAGCCCTCTCTACGGGCTCCTGTTCAACTACCCCTCCACAGGCTACTGTTCATCCAGCCCTCCACCATCTACTGTTCATCCAGCCCTCCACGTGGTGGTCCTATTCATCCAACCCTCCACGGGGTCCTATTCATCCAGCCCCAACCAGCTCGATCAATCGGGGTCATGTTCATCCAGACGCAACACCACAGGGTCCTGTTCAACCACCCCCACCGGGAACTATTCATCCAAGCCCCCCAACAACGCTCACTGTTCATCCAAAGGCAGCATCGATCGGCTTCAGTTAGCAGCAGTAGCGAAGGAATCACTCGGGTTCAGTAACGCGTAGCTTGCAGTGCAATTGCTCGGGTTCAGTTAGGGCCCAACGCCTCACTCAGGTTCAGTTAGAGCCCAACGCCTCGCACACATGGGCTTACGTGTACGAGAGAAACGCGCATCGCTCGGCCCCTGACCACCCACCGTAATCGGGAACTACCCGAAATTTTCCTCGTCCTCTCTTCTACCACGGTATTTTCTGTCATGGACGGCCCAGAGAATGTCATGCAGCTGCGTCTCCGGCCCGCCCAGGATGAAAAGCCCATTTTCTGTCATGATTTTTTGTCATAGAAGTAGGAGCCCACCACATCTATGATGATACCATGTTTTGTCACAATTATCGTCATAGAAGTGTCATAAGTATGACAGAAAAATTTCGTTCGGCCCAAAATGTTACGGATTTGTCTTTTTTTGTAGTGAGGGCGTAAAACTATAGTGCTTGTTGGGAGGCAACCCAATGAATAAAATTTATTTTTCCTTATTGCTTCCTGTTTTTGAGTGTTATCACAATTATGCTACGATTATGATTGTGTTTTTTGTGTTTTAATTAGTGTATGTGCCAAGTAAAGCCTTTAGGATCTTCTTAGGCAATAGTTGTTTGATCTTAATAAATAGCACAAACTTTTACGCTCACGAAATTAATTTTCATTTTTTACTAGAGAGCAATAAAATACCTATTCCGACTGCAGTAGATCAATATACAAATTTCTCAGGTCATCCTAATATTTTAGAGTTTTTTTGAGTTACAAAAGTATTTGAAATAGTCATATTGCTACAAATTGTCCTGTTTTGACAGATTCTATTTTCTTTGTGTTGTGTGCTTATTTTGATGGCTCTATGGTTTTATTTGATGAGGTTTTTGTCGGCGTTCTGGGAACGGGGGTCCCCAGACTTGCCTGCCTGCGGCCTGCGACGTGGCTCAAAGGGGGGCCCAGCACGGCCCATCTTCATCAACACAGATCCAAGACCCTCGCGAGGGGCCAAGGATCGCGGGGTGGACAACACGGAGCTTCCTCAGGCACGGCCTCATCAGGCTGGCTCGCGAGGAGGCGGAGAGAACAAGGCGGGGTACCTCACGAGGTGCCCGTGATGCAAGCCACGGCGACCAAGGGTGTCAGGCGGGCGCCAGCCCGCGCAGTGTCCTCCTTTCCTGTTTGGTGCAAAGGGAGCAAGCGCAGGCGAGAGCATCAAGCAAAGGCACCCATTTTGGTGCAACGAGACCAAGACCAGCCCAACGGCAGGGAGGAAGTCATTGTGGAGCCCAAGCCAGCGTCACCACCAGAGCCTTTGCCAGGCGAGGACCAACTTTAGTCAGTATAAGTGTACCAGATGTTCCCCTTCAAAATGGCCAATTGTTGGCGGCCTTCCCGCTCAATATTTGGGAAGAGGCCCAGGGCCTTTGCCTATAAATAGGACTAGCCACCCCCATGGTAAAAGACCGGCCAATACAGAAACAAGCTGGGATCGGATCGAGTAGCATCACACACAGAGAGAGAAGGGTGACTGAACTCCTCCTAGCAGTTCATCGCCCCAGCCAAGAACAGACCCTCGCGAGGCTATCCTTCCTTGTATTATTCATCACCATCAGCCCAAGAGGCAATCCACCACACCACACTGGAGTAGGGTATTACACCACAACGGTGGCCCGAACTAGTATAAACCCTGTGTCTCTTGTGTTGTTCTTTCCATAGCTTAGATCTTAGCGAGGCGGTGGGGTGCAGGTAGGTAGAAGGCGAAATCTCCGTGCGCACCCCGGTGTTCGAACCTCAAGGGTCTGCCGGAACCCGAAACCCGACATTTGGCGCGCCAGGTTGGGGTGCGCCGGAATTCGTCTTCCACCGCCCCGTTCTCCTCCGACCATCGCGTCCATGTCTGACGCTCATCGGGCCCGTGCCGAGCGCCGGGCCGCTCTCGCCTCCCACGTCGCCCAGACGGCTCCAGTCGGCGGGCGTCCTCGCCGTTCCCCGTCACCTGTCGTCAACGCCGCCACCGGCCCGGCGGGAAACGAGCAGCAAGTGTCGTCTCAGCATCCGTCTGTGCGGCAAGACGGTCGCACCGCTACTCCCTCGCTCACCCCTGCTGGTTCTTCGTCCCACGCACTCCGCGCACCCATGGAGGCTTGAGCTGCGCTCATTGCGGCAAACAAGCTCCTGCGCTACCGTCCCGTCGACGACGTCTACGAAGAATGGCTCGACCGCATCGCCGAGCTCGTCCGTGCCGCAGGGGGCTCTCCTGCGCCGTCCATTCCGCTGCACCGCACCCCGCCCTGCACGGGCGACGAAGCTCCGGGGGCGCCCCAGCCGCCTCCTCCTCAAGAAGGCGCCCAGGCTCCAAGGCGCGTGGCCCCTGGGCGGAAACCCGCTCCGTCAGGTGCCGGCGCGGCAAGAGCAGAGCTGCCAAGAAATCCCTGCCCGCAAGAAGCTGCGTGGGCGCTCCCTGCTCCAGCACATCGCGACCATGCTCCTGCTCCCGCACGTCAAGACCCCACGCTGCTCCCAGCTGCAGCGCGTGGGGACCAGCAAGACCAGGCTCTCCGTCACCCAAGGCCTCCTCTGGCCACAGCAGGCTGCTGTGCCTTCACCACCGAGCTACGTAGCATCGCGTGGCCCGACAAGTTCAAGCTAGACCTGCCTCCTCGTTATGACGGCACGACCGACCCTGCAGTGTTCCTCCAGCTCTATGAGCTGGGCATCGAAGCTGCCAATGGAGACGAGAAGGTCATGGCAAACTGGTTTCCCATGGCGCTCAAGGACGGGGCCCGCACCTGGCTCCTGAACCTAGCTCCAGGCACGATCTCCTCCTGGGACGAGATGCGCACCCGCTTCATCGCCAACTTCCAAGGTACTCGCGACCGGCCACCCGCCGTGAGCGACATGCGCCGCATCAAGCTACAACCCGGAGAGACCCTGCAGAAGTAGATCCAGCGCTTCAACAACGCACGCCTCAAGATTCCCAAGGTGACCGAGGAGGCCATCATCTCAGCCTTCTCCGACGGCGTGCGCGACGTCAAGATGAAGGAGGAGCCGGAGATGCATGAAGACATGTGCACTTCCTTGGAGCTGTTCAACTTGGCGACCAAGTGCACCAGGGCTGAGGAAGGGCGTCTCTCCCTCCTCGAGCTGCCTGCCGCAGACCTAGAAGAGAAGAAGCCCAAGGCCAAGGATGTGAAGCACAATGCGGGGCAGAGATCAGCCGGAATCTTCCAAGGGCAGTCGATACTATGTGTACCACGACCTCCACACCCACAACACCAACGAATGTCAAGAGCTCCGAGCCGTACAAGAAGGAAGGATCAGCCGTCGTCCCGACCGCGCTGACCGGGGCTACGGTCGAGGAGGAGGAAGAAACGCAGGACGCTGGGAAGACCGCTGCCCGCGCCAAGGGTGGCGCGATCGACCTCGCGAGGCTCGCCGGCAAGACCCGCCTCGCGAGGGAGACTGGAGAGATCAGCCTCGCGAGGATCGCCCGCAAGGTAATGCAGGTCTCCCTCCACTGCCGCCGCAGCCAAGGAGAAACGAGGACCGCCATCAGGACGAGGGGGCTGGGGGCTTCCAGGAGCCGCACGTGATCGCCTGCATCCCGGGCAGGGCTCAAGCCCCAGCCTCTCAGCGCATCTTCAAGCAGTTCGCCTACTAGGTGAATGCAGTCCTCCCCAAGCTCAAAGCCACGCGCCCTCTCAGGTGGTCAGCGTGCGCCATCACGTTCAGCTCAGCGGATCAGCTCAAGTGTGCGGCCACGATGGGAGTCCTCCCGATGCTTTGTTCCCCAATCATTACCAACGTGCTAGTCACCAGGACCCTCATCGATGGCGGGGCAAGGCTCAACGTCCTGTCCGTGGAAACATTCAACAATCTCCAAGTGCCCTACAACCAGCTTCAGCCAACCAAGCCTTTCTCCGGAGTCACCGACGGCTCCATGATCCCGATTGGGCAGGTCCGCCTCCCTGTCACCTTCGTGGCGCGCGACAACTACCACACCGAGCTCATCGACTTCGACGTCGCTCACATTCACCTGCCGTACAACGCCATCCTTGGATACCCAGCGCCAGCCAAGTTCATGGCCGTAACTCACCACGGCTACAACGTCCTCAAGATGCCAGGAAGTGGCAGAGTCATCACGGTGCCCTGTGAAGAGAAGGACGCGATGTGTTCCCTGGAACGAGCCTTTCAGGCCGCATCACTGGAAGACCCAGATCGCGGAAGCATGAGGCTTCCCGAGGCCACCCCCAAGAAGAAGAAGACATCGTCCGGCCTGGCTCCTCAGGAGGCAGGCCCCCCAGGGCCCGCGCCTGCCCAGGGGGAACATCCTTCCATCACATAGGAAAGCGCGCCCAGCGCCCTCCTCAGGCATGGCTCGGGGGCTCTCCCCTGGAGGGCCACCGACCTGGCTAAGGTCACGAGGGAGGCGCTTGGGCACCACATGGAGGCGTGTTTCGAAGCACGTTTCCCTCAAGAAGGTGTAAGGCAAGGAGGGCCAGACCCTCAGGAGTTCGTCAGCAACGCCATTCAGGAGCTACATGAGTCAAGAGTCATGAGAGGCGGCCGCCGCCTACCAGCTGTGGCTCCCCATCCATGCGAGGATGGTGGGTTGCGCGTCTGCATCGACATACTAGGGCTCAATCGAGTCGCCTCTCTGGAGCGCCTCTGGCCCTCGCGAGTGGGGCGCTGCGAAGGTCCAGCCCACAGCTACGTTTGCATGCCTTACGGCCTGCCGAGCGCGGCTGCCACGTACCAGCGCCTCATGAGGGGCATCATGGAGGCTCAAGAGGTCAGTCGCTCCACAGCCCTGGTGGAGATGGAGATGGTCCGCGAGGAGCCACCACCGCCTCCGGAGCCTCCCGAGGCCCCTAGGCCTGGGGGCTCGTGAGGATCGGCTACCGCAGCCCACCGAGTCTGCTACACCAACGCTGCTTCGTCCCCAACATCATCAAGTGACATCTTTCAAGTTTCATTTCCAGCTGGGAGCGCCCCCCAGGGCTGCATTATTCCCAGGCCACGTGGGTCTGTCCCTGCGGCATGTATCCATTTTATTTCATGTTGCTAGCTTACTTTGTTGGGGGCACCCCTCGGGCTGCGTCATCCCCCAAGTCGCTCGGGCCTGACCCAGTGATGTCCGCCTTCCTAGCATCTATTTGAATGAATCCACTCCTTCGCGGCTAATGTGTTTGACCTAGTTGCCCGCTCAACTGACGCCAACTGACGGAGCTGCTCCCAAAACGGCACGGCGCTTGCGCATGGGTCCGTCCCTGCAACGCCGACAAACCTGAATGGCTGAGCTCTGTCCGTAGCAGCCCCGCATGGCGCCACCTCGTCAAGCCTTCAGTGCCTCAGCGCCTCTCGGAAGCAACCAACGGCTGACTGTCAATTGTCATGGCAACCCCTCGTTCTTTCCATGATGGGTCTACAGTATCTCCTAAAGGAGCTGCGTCAAGCGAGGCCCATGCGGTGTCTCCTCCACTCTCATCCGCGCGAACCGCTTGCACGTTAAAGGGGGGGTGCCTGAGCATCGCGACTCAGGGCTCCTACTGGCTCTCTAGCCCTCACCCTCTGGCCTTGTCCACGGCATCGCGACCTGGCATACCAGCGACGGCTGAGACTCGCTCGAGGGCCAGGACCTGAGGATGTAGAGCAGAAAGGGGAGCAAAGGCGAGAGGGGAGGGACACACGAGGACCTTGCCGAGCAACCTCACGCCTGCCAATGCACGGACCCGGCGACACACCAGGGAGCGGTCCCTGATTCTCGAGATAAGTCACCACCCGGAAGCACCAGCTACCGTGGCACCATCTCCGCACCTAATGCAATCCCGTGTTAGTGACGCCGCTCTCCTTTCTCACTGAATGACGGCTGCTTGAGCGCCAAATGGGACCTCCTGAGCATCACGACTCAGGGGCTCTTACCGGACCCCGGGTCGCTCACCTCCTGGCCTTGACCACGACATCGCGACCTGGCATACCAGCGACGGCTGAAGCTGCCTCGGGACTAGGACCTATCAGCGCAGAGCACCAAGCCTTCGTGAGGTTCGAAAGGGAGAACTGAGCTAAGACGGAATGAGCAACTCGCACAATTCTACAACAAGGGTTATATTAACAAACAGGATCATAGGCACCTTACAAGCCCCCATGGGACGCGTCTTTGATTCCTCGCAGGGAACAGATCCTAAAAGGAAGCTAACTACACGCGCCCCTGCAAAAGACGCCATCATCAACAGTGGGGCATCACGCACCGGCGCCAACCCCATCCAGATCAGAGTCGGCGACGGCCTGACGAGCCCGCCCTGCTCCAGGAGCGGCGCCGGCTCGAGGGCTCGTAGCTATCATCGCTCGTCTCTGGAGTCACGAAGAGCTCGCCGGAGTCGCTGGATCCTCCGACGCCTCCACCGCCTGAGGAGGCGCCAAGGGAGCGGTCGGCGGGCCTAGTCCCCGCCGTAGCAGGGTCCCGACCATGTCTGCCGGGGCAGCACTCCAGCCGGCGCCCGTTTGCATCGAAGACCTTGAAGAACATCACCGAAGCACCATCGTACTCCAAGTGGATCGCGAAGGCGCCTCTTGTCCTGCAAACCCGGGCTATTTCGCCCCAGCCTCGAGTCATGAAGACCTCGCCCGGGGCAACGTCTGCGACCTCTGCCTCGGTCGCGAGGGTGCTGTAGCCGGCATGCTGCAGCCAAAGCTCCAGGAGTTCTCCCTGCGGGATGATGGAGGCGAAGAAGGGAGGAAGGCGAATCCAAGACTAAGGAGGCATGGCGGCGTGGAGCACGAACTCTCGGGAGGAGCTCTCAGTGTGAACCCCAGGGGGGACGACCCACACCTTCGTGACCCGGCGGCACCGACGGCGGCGCCGCCCGTGGCGATCAGCATCGACTCCTTCAGAGCCCACGATGTGGGCGTACAAGGGAAGCAGGAACCCCGCGGTGGCCGCTAGCACCAGGGCCTCGACACCACATGATGGGCCCCCTCGTCCCGGCGGCTGAGGGCGAGTCATTTCTTCGGTGGGAGCGGGTCTGGTTCCTCCCAGGGAGCTTTTCCCTTCTCTGCCGCCGAGAACCCGCGGATCGGAGCCATCGCAGCAAGATAGAGCAAGGACCGGGAAGAAGGAGAAGCAAGAAGAGATGAACTGGAAGGGCGCGCGCCGCTTCATACTTATAGCCGGCGAAGGCCAATCACCGACCTCCATGATCGCAGGTAATCATGACCCACTTTGCATGCAGGGACTTGTCCAGTCCGTGCAGTTGCCGAGGCGCCATGGGGAAGTGGAGACGCCCACGCCCTATCTACCGCCACGCGGCACCCAAGGTCGCATGCTGTTTGGGCCCGCGGCGCTTCGCCCTTGCCCTTTCGCCTCCCTGCACGGCCAAGTCTGGGCGCGCCTTGGGCCCAGGGGCTACTGTCGGCGTTCTTGGAACGGGGGTCCCCAGACATGCCTGCCTGCGGCCTGCGGCGTGGCTCAAAGGGGGGCCCAGCACGGCCCATCTTCATCAACATAGACCCAAGACCCTCGCGAGGCGGACGACACGGAGCTTCCTCAGGCACGGCCTCATCAGGCTGGCTCGCGAGGAGGCGAAGAGAACAAGGCGGGGTACCTCACGAGGTGCCCGTGACGCAAGCCATGATGACCAAGGGTGTCACGCGGGTGCCAGCCCACGCAGTGTCCTCCTTTCCTGTTAGGTGCAAAGGGAGCAAGCGCAGGTGAGAGCATCAAGCAAAGGCACCCGTTGCGGTGCAACGAGACCAAGACCAGCCCAACGGCAGGGAGGAAGTCATTTTGGAGCCCAAGCCAGCGTCACCACCAAAGCCTTTGGCAGGCGAGGACCAACTTTAGCCAGGATAAGTGTACCAGATGTTCCCCTTCAAAATGGCCAATTATTGGCGCCCTTCCCGCTCAATATTTGGGAAGAGGCCCAGGGCCTTTGCCTATAAATAGGACTAGCCACCCCCATGGTAAAGACCGGCCAATCCAGAAACAAGCTAGGATCGGATCGAGTAGCATCACACAGAGAGAGAGAAGGGTGACTGAACTCCTCCTAGCAGTTCATCGCCCCAGCCAAGAACAGACCCTCGCGAGGCTGTTCTTCCTTGTATTATTCATCATCATCAGTCCAAGAGGCAATCCACCACACCACACTAGAGTAGGGTATTACACCACAACGGTGGCCCGAATCAGTATAAACCCCGTGTCTCTTGTGTTATTCTTTCCATAGCTTAGATCTTAGCGAGGCGGTGGGGTGCAGGTAGGTAGAAGGCAAAATCTCCACGTGCACCCTAGTGTTCGAACCTCAAGGGTCTGCCGGAACCCGAAACCCGACAATTTTGCCATAGAAAAGTTGGAATACACTAGATATAATACAAAAACAAAATATGAATTGGTTTGATACAACACTTATAGTAGTGATTTATTATTCTTATACTAACGAATCTCATGAAGGCTTTGTTGAGTTTTGTGTGATTGATGTTTTCAAGTTTTGGGTTATCTTACGATGGATGAAGGAAGGACGTAAGATCCTAAGCTTGGGGATGCCCCGACATCCCAAGCTATTATCCAAGAATGAGCAACGAACTAAGCTTGGGGATGCCCCCAAGTAGAATCCCCACTTTCTTCCAACAACTGTCGGTATTTTACTCGAGACTATATTTTTATTCGTCACATGATATGTGTTTTGCTTGGAGCGTCTTGTATGATATGTGTCTTTGCTTGTCTTTTTTGTGTTTTAAGTTATCAATCCTTGCTGAACACACCTATTTGAGAGAGCCAAAATTATGTCACGATTTGTTAGAATTGCTCTCTATGCTTCACTTCAATTTTTATGAGCAATGGACTTGCTCTAGTGCTTCACTTATATCTTTTTGAGCACGGTGTGTTTTGTTATTTTTTAAAAAATCCTCTCTTGCTTCACTTAGATTTATTTGAGATTTCGTAAAATTTTGAAGAAATTCTCTCTTGCTTCACTCAAATTATTTTGAGAGAAATAATTTTTTTATGCTCATGATCTTCACTTATATTTGTTTGAGCTTAGGGAAAGCAACACACGAAAATTAGTCCCAAAGTGATAGATATCCAAGAAGGATAAAGAAAAAATAAGGAGAAAAAATGTCATTAAGATCATTGCACAAAATAAACTTGATTCTTAGTACTAGTTTTGAGATATTATAATGTGATATGTGAGTCATCTTGATGAGTAATTATGATTTAGTAGGAATATTGGTGTTAAGGTTTGTGATTCCCTATGCATGCACAAAAGTCAATAATCATGCAATGAAATTATATCCTACTTGTGTTGCATTATTCGGTTTTAATTATGCTTAATGCTTGCTTATGAGATTATTCATTTCTTTGTTGGTCACTTCTCAAGTTTTTTGCTAGCCTTCATTTTTCACTAAGTAAGACCTCTACTTGTGCATCCAAAATCCTTTAAACCAGTTTGGCCACATGAGTCCACTATATCTACCTATATGCGGTATTCTTTTGCCGTTCTAAGCAAATTTGCATATACCATCTCTAATTTCTGAAATAAACTTCTCTTTTGTGTGTTTGTTTCGCTCGCGGAGCAGTGAGGGGTGGCTAATATTTTCCATGCTAGATGTGTTATTCCCAAGGTGAGTGTTTATTCACTTGTCATTGCACAAGAGTAAGGCAAAGGTATTACGGATGCCCAGTCCCGAAATGCAACAATAAATGAATTTAATTTATGTTGTCAAATAATAAATTCCTTGGAAAGTGTTGGTATGGAGGGCACCCGCAGATACGGTAACCATGGAAAGTGAAAGTTATGGTGGAAAAAGGAATAAAATTTATTTTCTGTTTGGGAACAGCCTATGATATATCTATGCATGGAACGTATTGGGAACTCTAAGTCATTTTCGTTGGTGGTATGAATACACCTCCCAAAATGTTTTTATCTCAAATTTTTCGCTTTGAGATCTGGCACCTCTACAAATCCCTACTTCCCTATGTGAAGGGCCTATCTTTTACTTTATGCAATATTTATTTTGAGTATCCATCTTCTTTTATAAAAGCACCAACTAGGAGGCAATATGATCATACTTAAGTATTAGGTGTAGTTAATATTCGAGTGTGTTTCATGAATGGATCAATGTTTGAGCATGATGGGATAGGGATAACTTATTTTAGCGTTAATATTTTGAAAGACATGGTTGCTTGTTGATATGCTTGAGTATCTAAAGTACTATGCCAAAACTAGACTATTGCTTTGAATCACATAGAAGTCCAAATGTCCATGCTATAAAGAAAAGAATGTGATACGACATGATGAACAACACTCCATATAAAAAATTCTGTTTTTATCACTTACCTACTGAGGACGAGTAGGAGTTAAGCTTGGGGATGCTAATACGTCTCCAATGTATCTATAATTTTTTATTGTTCCATGTTGTTTTATTATCAAACTTGGATGTTTTACACTCATTTTATATTCATTTTATATCATTTTTTGGTACTAACCTATTGACATAGTGCCAAGTGCCAGTTGCTGTTTTTCGATGTTTTTTAGATCGTAGAAAATCAATATCAAACGGAGTCCACATGCCACAAAACTTTACGGAGATTTTTTATGGACCAGATGTAAGATATTGGGCCCTGGTTGCACATGGGGGGAGTCCCGAGGAGGGGACAACACACCAGGGCGCGCCCTGGTGGGTTGTGCCCACCTCGGGTGCCCCCCGGACCGCCTCTTTGCTCTATAAATACCCCAATATTCCCAAAACCCTAGGGGAGTCAACAAAATATTCATCCAGCCACCGCAGTGTCCAAAACCACTAGTTCCAATCTAGACACCATCAAGGAGGCGTTCACCACTTCCATTGGTGCCTCTCCAATGATGCGTGAGTAGTTCTTTGTAGACCTTCGGGTCCGTAGTTAGTAGCTAGATGGCTTCATCTCTCTCTCCTGACACTCAATAAAATGGTCTCTTGGAGATCCATATGATGTAACTCTTTTGTGTTGTGTTTGTGGGGATCGATGAACTTTGAATTTATGATCAGATCTATCTTTTTATATCCATGAAAGTATTCGAGTTTCTTTGATCTCTTTTATGCATGATCGCTTATAGCCTCGTATTTCTTCTCTGATATTTGGGTTTTGTTTGGCAAACTTGATCTATTTATCTTGCAATGGGAAGAGGTGCCCGGTAGTGGGTTCGATCTTACGGTGCTTGATCCCAGTGACAGAAAGGGAACCGAGATGTATGTATCATTGCTACTAAGGATAAAAAGATGGGATCTATATCTATCGCCATAGATAAACGGATCTTGTCTACATCATGTCATCGTTCTTATTGCATTACTTCGTTTTTTCCATGAACTTAATACACTAGATGCATGCTGGATAGCGGTCTATGTGTGGAGTAATATTAGTACATGCAGGCAGGAGTCGGTGTACTAATCTTGGACGTGATGCCTATGTAATGATCATTGCCTGGATATCATCATAATTATTTGAGGTTCTATCAATTGCGAAACAGTAATTTGTTTACCCACCGTTTTCTATTTTTCGCGAGAGAAGCCACTAGTGAAACCTATGGCCCTGGGTCTTCTTTCTCATATATTTGCCTTTGCAATCTATTTTTATTTTTTCAGATCCATTAAACCAAAAACTCAAAAATACCTTGCTGCAATGTATTTTATTTGGCGTTCAATCTATCAATATTTACAACTTTTCCCGCCAATGCACCGTTTCAGGCGTCGTTACACGAAAGGGACTAACAACCCCTTTAACATGTCAGGTTTTGAGTGGTTGTTATTTGTGTGTAGGTGTTGTTTACGTTGTGTTGCTTGGTTCTCCTACTTGGTCAATAACCTTGGTTTCATATCTGAGGGAAATACCTACCGCCGCTATGCTGCATTATCACTTTGTCTGTGGGGAAATACCGACGTAGCTTCAAGCGACATCATCGACCTCCTCCAGCCTCCAAAGGCTACTGTTCATCCACCATCGACCTCCTCAAGCCACCACCTATGACTGTTCATCCATGGGCTCCTGTTCATCCAGCATCCAACGCTCCTCCACCGGCTACTATTCAACCATCCCTCTCCACGGGGTCCTATTCATGCACCCCTCCATGTGCTACTGTTTATCCAGCCCTCCACCGACTACTGTTCAACCAGCCCTCCACGGGTTCGTCCTGTTAATCCAGTCTTCCACGGGGTCCTGTTCATCCACCCCCAATCGGCTCGATCAATCGGGGTCCTCTTCATCTAGCGGCAACAGCCTCTACTACCACGGGGGCCTGTTCATCCAACCCCCACCAGGAACTATTCATCCAACCCCCC
>NC_057797.1:299729645-299779228 GCF_018294505.1 Triticum aestivum
CAGTTAGGAGCACTAGCGGACGAATCGCTCGATCGGGTTTAGGTAACAACCAGGGATCGATAGATCGCTCGGGTTCAGTAACGCGTAGCCTGCAGTGCAATCGCTCGGGTTCAGTAGGCGAATGCCTTGCACCCACGTGCGTATGTGTACGAGAGAAACTCACATCGCTCGGCCCCGACCACCCACCGTAACTGGGAACTCCCCGATATTTTCCTCGCCCTCGCTTCTGCCATGGTTTTTTTGTTATGGATGGCCCAAAGAATGTCATGCAGCTGCGTCTCCGGCCTGCCCAGGATGAAAAGCCCATTTTCTGTCATGATTTTTTGTCATAGAAGTTGGAGCCCACCACATCCACGATGATACCGGGTTTTGTCACAATTATTGTCATAGAAGTGTCATAAGCATGATAGAAAAAAATTATGTTCAGTCCAAACTGTCAGGGATGTGTCCTTTTTGTAGTGGTGTTTCATTGTCGATATGAATGAAAAATTCTTGAGGGTGAAGGTAATGTTACCACCCACACAAAACTCGCACTAAAGCATATAGCTCTTTATCATAGATGGGATAATTGAGTTGTGCTCTGGAAAGTTTTTAACTAAAGTAAGCAATGGGGCACTTCTCTTGCGTTAACACACCTCCTATGCCATTACCTCTAGCATCACAATGAACTTCAAAGGTTTAATCAAAATTCGGTAATGCAAGCAAGGGAGCATGAGTAAGAAAATTTTTGAGTTCGTTAAATGCGGTGTCTTGAGATGGTCCCCAAATAAATGGTACATTCTTCTTACTCAAGGCATGCAAAGGGGATGCAATAGTGATAAAATCCTTGACAAATCTATGGTAGAAACCGGCTAAACCAAGGAAACTATGCACTTGTTGCAAGTTGATTGGTTGTGGCCAAGTTTTAATAGCATTGATCTTAGATTCATCGACATGCACACCCTTAGAAGAGACTACAAAACCAAAGAAAATAAGCGTATCAACACCAAAATTCCATATTAGCATAAAGGCGCCCTTTTCTAAGAGTATGTAAAACGGTTCTAAGATGGGTGGCATGATCTTTGAGAGATTTGCTAAACACAAAAATATCGTCAAAATAGACCACAACAAATACACTAGTATAGGGTCTAAGAACAAAATGCATGACTCGCATGAAAGTACCAGGTGCTTCGGATAAGCCCATTGGCATGACCAACCATTCATACAAGACAAACTTGGTTTTAAAAGCGGTTTTCAATTCATCACCTTCTTTTATGCGGACTTGGTAATAGCCACTTTTAAGATCAATTTTAGGGAAAATTGTAGCTCCGCTAAGCTCATCTAGCATATCATCTAGGCTTGGAATGGGGTAACGATAACGCAAGGTGATAGCATTGATAGGAGGACAATCAAAACACATGCAATATGTACCACCTTTCTTGGGAACAATGATTACCAGGATGGCACAAGGGCTCAAGATTTCTTGTACATGGCCGTTGTCGATGAGTTGTTGGACTTGTCATTGGATCTCCTTTATTTCCTCGGGGTTGACGCGATAGGGATCCTTGTTAGGAAGTGGTGCTCCGAGGATGCGATAGGGTCGATGCCTTGAACAGGAGGTAGACATGGAGGTAGCTCGTCGGGGAATACATCTTGGAATTCCTACAAAAGAGAAGATAACACTAAAGGTAGGTTGTGAGAGGTGTTAGTTTTTGGTGCCTCGTCCTTGCACAAGAGGACATACTGCATAACACTTGATGGGTTCTCACACAGTTTTCTCATCTCACCATTGGTGGCAAATAGGATTAAGTTTTTCTTGTCGCTCATCGTGGAGGCACTCGATTTGGGCTTGTGGCTCTTACTCTCTTTGTGGTGATTTCCTCTCTCACTATTCTCTCCACGATGGGTTGATTGCTTGTCGGCGATCACTTGGGTTAGAGACATAGCTCGTAGCACGTACTCCTTTCCTTTCATCTTGAAGCTATAGTGATTTGTCCACCCGTTGTGGATGACACCTCGGTCAAATTGCTATGGTCGTCGAAGCAGGAGGTGGCAAACGGACATAGGAACAACATCACACTCCAAAGTGTCTTCGTATGCTCCGATTTTGAAGGAGACTTGGACCATGTGTTCCACTTGGGTAGTACCAGAGTCGCTTACCCATTGGACCATGTAGGAATGCGGGTGCTTCATCTTTACCAAGAGGAACTTGGAGCATAGTTTTTCACTCGCCAAGTTATGACAACTCCCTCCATCGATGGTGACCTTCACAGACCTTCCATTGATGCCGGCCTTGGTGTGGAAGATATGGTATGTTTGGTCTTCGCCTTATTGATGTTGAAGTGTCAAGACCTTGGAGACAACGAGAGAGGGGCTCGAATATTCGTCACAAAAGACTAGATCATCTTCATCTTCGTTCACATGCCGGTGCATGGCCACTTGCTCAAGGGCTTCAATTTCCTCTTCACTCATGGAGTCATAGGTTCCATCATCGTTGAGGATCATGGTGCGCTTTTTGGTACATTAGAAGGACTTGTGGCCTCGACTGCGGCATGTGGAACACTTGATTGAACTTGTGTTGACGGTCTCATCGGTTGGAGTTGTAGATGATGAAGCTCTCGGCTTGATGTTGTTTGTAGTAGGAGGACGACTTGAGGTTTTCGAAGTTTTCTTGTAACTAGACTTGTCGCCATTGCTTGTAGAAGGCTTGGTTGATGTAGTAGGTGTTGGAGTGGTTGAAGCTTGTGATGTAGGGTGGAACCCTAGTTGCCCGATCTTCCACGAAAGGAGCGGATCCCAATGACGAACACGAAGAGCACGAGGGGAAACACGATGGAAAACATGAGAGAATCGCCCAAACCAAAAATATTCTATCACACATATGGTAGACCCTCGAAACACAAAGAGATACATGATCAGAATCCAACAAAGGATGATACAAGAGGTAACTAGTTCATCTCCGTGAGGAGGCCTTGAGGGGTCATCCCATGAAGGGGTCTTGAATCGAAGGTGGATCTTCTCTGTAGAGGCCACGGTCTCTCTCGGGGGAGTAGATCCGGATGGATGAGCAAAGCTTTATCTCATGTATGAACGAAACCAATGCTAACCCTAGTATATATAGTCGAGGTGGGCGAAGGGATGCAAGGGCATCGGCCCTTTACTGTGCGCAGATAGATGGGGCCGGATGCCCTGGCGTTGGGCCGGATGTCCGGGCCTTCCCGAGGTGCCGGATCTCCGGGCTGGGGGGGCCAGATGTCTGAGCTGGAGGGGTCAGCGTCGGTGCTCTCTGTATAGGCGGTGTCTGGATTTCCGGGCTGGCCGCCGAATGTCCAGGCCCTATAGACTTGGTCGCTGGTCCTTTGCTGCAGGCGACACCTCTAGGTGCCGGATGCCTGGGGTCATGGCCGGATGTCCGAGTCCTGGGAGCTGTTCTTGACTCCTTTGTTGGTTCTTGTCATAGCCTGATTTTTGGCCCTTTCTTTTTCTTTTGATTTTTTGAGATTTTTGCTTGAGTTTTCTTTTTCTGTAGCTTTGTGGTCTGTAAACTGAAGAAGATGACCTCTTCTTTCTTCCCAGAGTGGCTTGTGATCCTCAAAACCCTTACCAAGACATTGCCATTTTTATCCTATCCCAACCCCAATATTCTTTTCCTTGGGAAAATTCCTTTTCTATTAAAGGAATAACCCAATTTGCCCTAGTTTGTGAAGCAACCTATATATCCACCACTCCTAAAATTCCCAAATAATTCTCATAAATTGCTTTGGTAATATCTTCCTCAAATATGGAAAAATATTTCATTTGCCATGTTCCCCATCATGCTCAATTAATTCTTTTCCTATTCTCTCCTGAACGGCAGATTGTGAAGCAAGTGCCATCTAGCTTTGCCCAATTGACCTCAAACATTTTGGACACCTTTTCATGTCCTAATAATTGCCTCATGCCAAAATTCATCTTAATTTGCGTAGTGAATATTCCTGAGCAATTTTTCAAAGTTCTTGTATGTGGGAATTGGTTGTGAAGGAAGTACTAGCTAGGTTGATCCTATTGATTTGAAATTTTGCATGGACCTTCATATCACCAAATCATCACACTCCTCAAGAGTTTAGATCATGCAATGCATCCTTGTGAGCTGAGCATCAATTCTTTGTTTCTGTTCAAATTTTCAGTTAGTGAAGCAAGTATATTTTGTTTTGCTCCATTATGGCTGAAAAGTTTCCTAAGCCTTCTCCTAGCCATATAACATCTCTCCACCAAATTTGGGATCATTTCCTCCAGTCATTTTCCCTCCAAAAGTTTTGCAAGTTTCTGTCCAGAGGAGATGTTTGTGAAGCAAGTACTATTTTGGCATGTCCATGTGGTATGAAACTTCTACAGCGTCTTCATATGGCCAAGAAACCCTACCTTGCAAAATTTGAGCTCAAGTTGATACTCCATGTGAGTGCATCGTCATGCTCAAGTTTCTGGACCACTTTATGCAGTTGTGAAGCAACTATGTTAAATTTTGGTCCATTTCCTTCCAAAATTCACAGGAATGTAGTCCTTCCTAACCTAAACTCCCCTGACATCCTATTTGGCTCTAATCTCAGCTCTGTTCATCACTTCAACGTGATCAAGATTGATACAGTAAACTTTAGAGCTCACTTACCATTTAACCACAACATAATTGGGCGAGCTACCACCTCAGTTTGCAACCTCCCCTAGATGGACTCCCCACTAGACAACATTTTCCCACCCTTGGCATCTTCTCCTCGCCAGTTGACGCGGTGACCATAGCCCTGGCATGCATTAAACACGCTCTGGCGCGACCTCGGCGATGTGCTCGTCCGTGCTCTCCTTGTCTCGACTCGCAACCTTGTCCAGTGGCCTCCCTGTGATCGACTGCGTCGCCCTGAGCCCTTTCCTTCTCCGTCTGCTTCTACGTCGCTGCTCGTCGCCGCGCGATCACGGGTGCATTGTGGCCGACCAAGCATTGATGGCGCTTTGGCCGCTTCTCCTCTATGCCCCTCGGCCTCTTCTGCCCCGTGCTCGTCTGTAGCTCATCCGCACCTCCCTCATCGTGATCCCGTGCCACCCCATGCTCGCTAAGACTCACCAAAGCATTGGCCGGACCTCCGCGGCGGCACCCGAGCCCGTGTCTTCGCCATGACTATATATAGCCCACCCCGTGGCCGTTTGACCTCACCAGCAGCCTCGCCTCAGTCACAGCACCTCCCCAGCAAGTCAACCGAGCCGAAGGAGCTCTCTTGCCTCGCCATGGCCACCACAGCCATCGTCGGCCGCCGCCTGAATTGGCACAACCCCGAGCCTCTCCCTCTGTTCCTCCACCACCCTAGAACTCCCTTTAGTCCCCTGAAACCTACCCGTAGCCCCTCCCCTCCTCTTCTAGCCTACAAATGCAAGTCCATCAGAGCCCGACACCGTCTTCCGCTGCGACCATGGCCTTGCTCTCTAGAACTCTGCGGCAAAAGGGGATGGTCAAGGCAGGAGCGCCTCATCTCCCCGGTGTGCGGGGCGTTGCCGGAGACGCCTCAGGCCGCCGGGACGGCCGCCCACAACGTGCCCTGCCTCTGGCTCGCGGGTGCTCGTCAAGAGGAAGGAGACCAGCGGGGGAGAGAGAGAGCACCATGGGGCCCACCTATCGGTCTCTCAGTGTTGATCTACCCCAGCCTGCCTGTGCCGTGTGGATAAGTGGAAGCGTCAACCTTGAGAGTATGTTTTCACCTTTAGAAGGCGTATTATGTTTCCACTTCAGCCAGAAATGCGCTTTCTCTGTTATGACGACGTATTTCTGAGAATGCGTTTTCTGTTTTCAGCCCAGGGACCTGTTCGCAGTGGTTCTTTTGCATATTAGTCCCTGACTTTCAATCCTTTGTAACTTTTCAACCACAACTCCGATTGAGGTGAATCCAACGCCCACATCTTTGTCTTGTCGAGCATGTTCTGTTGGTATCATTTTCACTATAGTTTGACATACTAGAAATGACCACTTTGCCCTTGCTTGTAAACAGCTCCCTCCAAGAGAGAACTATTTCCGGCAAGAGGCACAACAAGAAGCCAAGAGATAAGACAGTGATGACTGTGGAAGGTTCTGGCATGCCTAGTACCGGCAAGAAGGCCAAGAATGAGGCCCCCGGCAAGGAAGTTGCCATGTGCACTGCTTGCCGGGAAACCTCTGCCACGAAGAAATCCAAGAAAGGTGAACGGTCGTACTGCAAGATCCACCGGACCAAGGGCCACGACCTCCATGAATGTTATCAAGTTGAGAAGCTTGTCAAGAGACAGAGAGCAGAGTATGATATGCGTGATAAGGAGAAAGGTCCAAATGCTGCTAGCAGAAAGGGCCTGTGATGATTTGAGTGATGGAGGGAATGAAGAGTAAACCAGTGAGGAAGAATTTTAGAAGGCCACCGATGCCCTATGCATTGATGGGTGTGCATCCTTGCACTCCTCCAATCGCCAGCTCAAACGATGCGCAAGAGAGGTCAATGTTGTGGAGCCAGCGCCAGAGGCCCGGAAGCCGCTCAAATGGTCCCACACGCCCATCATCTCTGATGAGGAGGACCACCCTTGCCGCACCACCACAGTAGGGTGTTTGTCGTTGTTGCTCTCCCCAACAATTTGCAACCTCAAGGTCACAAAGATGTTAGTGGATGGCAGGGCCGGGTTGAATCTGATTTCCCCCACAGTTATTAACAAGCTTTAGATAGGAGAAGACGAGCTGGAGGTTACCGACACGTCTCAAGGAGCCAATCCCGACAGGAGCCGTCCCAAGGGAAAGATTACCAGGCCTGTGACGTTTAGGGGAGAGCTGAACTACATGACTCAAAAGATTGTGTTTGATGTGGTTGATTTCCCCCTGCCGTATAATGGGATTCTGGGACGCCCAGCTTTGGCCCAGTTTATGGGAGCATCTCATTATGCTTACAACACCTTGAAGATGCCTGGGCCGTTGGGAGTGATCACCATCTCATCAGATGAGAAGGATGCAATCATCTGTGTGGATAGGATGTATGGGGATGTCATCGCAGCAGAGTGTACAACAACAACCGTCCCTACCAAGGAAAGGAAAGGAAAGAAGAGAGATTGTAGGACCTCCGGCAAGTAGTCCGTGAAGCGTGCCCCTCTGAGTGCACGGCACCCATTGACGACGTGCCAGAGTGTTTTCAACAGCAAGAGATCCAAGGTTGCGGCACCTTAAGTGAAGAAGGTCTCGACAGGGCTGGCTGGTGTTGATGGTACTTTCACCATCAGCGCCACCCTAGACGACAAATAGGAAAGTGCGCTCGTTGCCTTCTTGCGGGCGAATATCAATGTGTTTGCCTGACAACGATCTGATATCCCCGGTGTTCCCATGGAGGTAATCGAGCACCACCTTGTTGTCTACCCACATGCCCGACCCGTCAAGCAGAAAGTTAGAGGCAACTGGATTGGTCAGAGGAGTACTGCACCCTACATGGTTGGAAAACCTAGTGGTAGTTCGGAAGGCGAATGGCAAATGGAAGCTTTTCATTGCTTTCACAGATCCCAATAAGGCTTGCTCGAAGGACCGATTCCCCTTGCCGTGCATCGATCAGATTGTGGATTCTACTTCAGGGTGTGATCTGCTCTCCTTTTTGGATGCATACTCCGGATATCACCAGATCTTCATGTCCAAAGAGGATGAGGAGAAAACATCATTCATCATTCCATGTGGTACATACTGCTTTATCCGCATGCCTTTTGGATTGAAGAGTGCCGGATCTACTTTTGCAAGAGTAGTCCAGATTGGTTTTGAGCCACACCTGCACAGAAACATAGAAGCCTATATGGATGACATTGTGGTCAAGACCAAGGATAAGGCCACCCTTATCCAGGATTTGTAGGAGACATTTTCTAATTCGCGCAAGATCAACTTGAAGCTTAACTCGGTGAAGTGTGTGTTTGGTGTTCCCTCCAACAAGCTACTTGGATTCTTCGTGTCCCATCGGGGGACTGAAGCCAACCTCGACAAGATCAAGGCCATTGAGCAGATCCAAGCACCAAGGACAGTTAAGGATGTGAGACGCTTGACGGGATGCGTTGCCGCGCTAAGCAGATTCATTTTCAAGTCTGACGAGCGTGCCTTGCCGTTCTTCAAAATTTTGAAGAAGGTAGGGCCTATGAAGTGGATCCCAGAAGCTGATACAGCCTTGCAAGAGTTGAAGGCTTACCTGTCATCTGTGCCTACCTTGCTTGCAACCAAACCTCAAGAACCGTTACTGCTTTACTTGGCAGCAACCGACCAAGTGGTCAATGCAGCCTTGGTAGCACAGCGAGAAGTGGATAAAGCAGAGAGTGGCCAGACCGTGGCAGAGTCAGAACAGGATCAGAACTACAGTAAGCACAACAACGAGTGCAACCCCAAGGACGCGGCAAGGAAGAAAGTGGTGCAGCGCCCAGTGTTCTTCGTCAGCTCCTTGTTGCATGGGGCTACATTGAGGTACTCTCATGTGCAAAAGTTGATCTTTGGCCTCATCATGGCCGCAAGGAAACTGTGCCACTACTTCCAAGCCCATGAGATCACGTTTGTTACTCATTTTCTGTTGTAGAGGATACTTCGAAACCCTCAGGCTACTTGCAGAATAGTGGAGTGGGCTTTGGAGTTATCCAGGTTTGGTTTCAAGTTTGGGAGCACTTCAACCATTGAAAGCAGGACGCTGGCAGAGTTTATTGCAAAATGGACGCCAACCCCTGATGAGGAAGCAATGGAAACAACTCTCCACGGCAAGGAACCACCCCAAGAATATATTCTGTATTTTGGTGCTTTTTCCCTACAAGGAGCAGGAGTTGGCATGCTACTTGTTGCCCCCTCCGGGGAGCACTTGAAGTACATCATCCAAATGCACTTTGCCTAGGCAGAAGCCACCAACAATACAACTGAGTATGAAGGGCTCCTTGTCGGGCTCAGGATTGCAGCAGAATTGGGAATTAAGAAGCTGATCATTCGAGGAGATTCACAATTGGTGGTGAGACAAGTCAATAAGGAGGTTGGAGGAGCGCTTTGGTGGGTTGCAAACAGAGCATGTACCCCGTGCAGGAAATAGAAAAGCTGATCACCTGTCAAAGTGTGCTACATAGAAGCTTCGTGTGGAACCAAGAACTTTTGTTCTCCACCTCTCTCAACCCTCCGATCACCAACCACAATGGCTCTGAAAAGGAGAAAGTTGGACTACGGTAAGCCTCTCCCGATCGAGCCATCCACTCCCGGCAGAGACCCTGCCGGAAACAACTCCTCACAGCCTGCCGGACCACCCCCTCCAGCCGGGCCTATGGACCTCGCGAACTAGGCTGGTGCTCCCGCAGCCGAGGAGGTGTCTCTAGTCCTTGTTTTCGGGCCTCAGGCTCCTACTTGGTCAAGGCACATCGTTCGCTTCCTCCAAACCGAAGGACTCCACGGCGACCCAGATAAAGCTGGGGAAGTAGCCCGGAGGGCCAGTATGTATCAGTTTGCCAATGACACTCTGTACCGAAGGAGGCCCAACGGTGTGAAATTGAAGTGTGTCTGCCTGTACGATGGAAAGGAACTGCTGGCTGAGGTTCACAGAGAAATGTATGGCTCACACATTGGATCAAGGGCATTAGTTAGGAAAGCATTCCGGCAAGGATTCTATTGGCCCACTGTAACGCCCTCGATGTGGCTATATCTCCCACATGTCGAAGCACGACTTAGAGGCATAACCGCATTGAAAGCAATGTCGCAAGTGAGGTAATCTTCACACAACCCATGTAATACATAAGGGAAAGAGATACATAGTTAGCGTACAATCGCCACCTCACACAATACATGAATAAAGCACTACATCAATAGTTACAATCAAGGTCCGACTACGGAACCAAAATAAAGAAGACTACCCCAAATGCTACATAGATCCCCGATTGACCCCAACTGGGCTCCACTACTGATCAACTAGAATGAAACAATACAAAGGACAAGATCTTCATCGAGCTCCTCCTTGAGCTTGGTTGCGTCACCTGCTCGGTAACATCAGCACCTGCAAACTGGTTTTGGAAGTATCTGTGAGTCACGGGGACTCAGCAATCTCACACCCTCGCGATCAAGACTATTTAAGCTTATAGGAAGGGTAAAAGGAATGATGTGGAGCTGCAGCAAGCGACTAGCATATATGGTGGCTAACATACGCAAATGAGAGCGAGAAGAGAAGGCAAAAGCACGGTCGAACAACTATGATCAAGAAGTGTTCCTAGAACAACCTACGTCAAGCATTACTCCAACACCGTGTTCACTTCCCGGACTCCGCCGAGAAGAGACCATCATGGTTACACACGCGGTTGATGCGTTTTAATTAAGATGAACGTCGGGTTTTCTACAACCGGACATTAACAAATTCCCATCTGCCATAACCATGGGCACGACTTTCGACAGTTCAAATCCCTGCAGGGGTGTCCCAACTTAGCCCATCACAAGCTCTCACGGTCAACGAAGGATATTCCTTCTAGCGGGAAGACCCGATTAGGCTTGGAATCCCGGTTACAAGACATTTCAACAATGGTAAAACAAGACCAGCAAAGCCACCTAGATGTGCTGACAAATCCTGATAGGAGCTGCACATATCTCGTTCTCAGGGCACACCGGATGAGCCAGACGTCGGGTGGGCCAGCACAGAGTTGCCACTGGTAGCTCCAGACATCGCTCAGTTGGACCTACACTCAGAGGAGCACTAGCCCGGGGGTTTAAAATAAAGATGACCTTTAGTTTGCAGAACCCAAGGGAAAGAAAAGGCTAGGTGGCGAATGGTAAAAACAATGTTGGGCCATGCTAGAGGAGTTTTATTCAAGGCGAACTGTCAAGGGGTTCCCATTATAACCCAACCGCGTAAGGAACGCAAAATCCGGGAACATAACACCGGTATGACGGAAACTAGGGCGGCAAGAGTGGAACAAAACACCATGCATAAGGCCGAGCCTTCCACCCTTTACCAAGTATATAGATGCATTAATTATATAAGAGATATTGTGATATCCCAACAAAATATCCATGATCCAAACATGGAACAAACTCCAATTTTCACCTGCAACTAACAACGCTATAAGAGGGGCTGAGCAAAGCGGTAACATAGCCAAACAACTGTTTGCTAGGACAAGGTGGGTTAGAGGCTTGGCTCAACAATATGGGAGGCATGATAAGCAAGTGGTAGGTATCGCAGCATAGGCATAGCAAAAGAGCGAGCAACTAGCAAGCAAAGAGAGAAGTGATTTTGAGGGTATGGTCATCTTGCCTGAAATCTCGCAAGGAAGAAGAACGAGTCCATGAAGAAGACAAACGGACGTAGTCGAACGGATCCTCACAAATGCGACGTTATCAGAACTAACCCAAAGAAGGAAAACCGGAAAAAAGAAAACAACAAAGTAAACAACCATCACATAAACATGTCATGATGCACAACCAAGTATGATGAATGTCCGGTTTAATGAGGCATGGCATGGCAATATGCACAAACAATCCTACAAATTAAGTGGAGCTCAATATGCAACTCCGTTGCATATTGATGAAACAGCACGTGACTTGTTTAGTTCTCTCTCATTTTTGTACCCAACAAGATTAAATGTTGTTAGCATGGCAAGAGGTGACACATAAAGAAACTATCTATCTAGGCAAGTTTAAATGAGGCCGGAAGCAACGAACAACAATTCCGGAAAATCCCCATATGCAAATATTAGGTTGGTACTGTTCTGCCCTAAACACAATTTTAGAGTTATTAAACATGCAAAGAGATGCCACCAAGTTAAACTAGGCATTTTTCTACCCCATTTACATATAAAGTTTGTTAAATTCGGAGTTACGGTTATTTAGTTATGCATTAAAGCATATTAGCATGGCATAGGAGCAAATTTAATCAAACATCATTTTAAACATTTTAAACATAGATGAAAGATGGATATTATTAATCTACACAAAATTCTAAGCAAGTTTCATATATAATGTATTTTAATCCGATGCACGGTTGTGGAGTTATTAGCATTTTGAAACAATGGCATCTACTGAAATTATGCATGCCATGAAAAGATCTAAATTCGTCTCACACTAAAAATAAAAGGCCAAAGCAAAAAAATATGTGGAGCTGGGAGTCGAACCTAGGACCTCCTGAATGGATGCATTCACGAGTAACCAGTGGGCTACGATGGAAGTTTGATAAACAAAGCATTTACACGCAACATGAACCATACCCTGGTGCAAGTCTGACGAAACTGAAAACTGAAACAGCGATAGCTTGCTCTGAACCGTGGCTGCTCGATAGATGCGGGGTCAACGCGAACATACAAGGCAGCGAGGCATTCGCGCGCAGGGTCGAAGGGGATGCAGCCATGGCGACTCCCGAGCGGCTTCGGTCTTGTCCGCGACGGCGCTGCTGCTTGCAGACGGCCGGTGGAGGCGAGCGTGCACGAGCACGGGCAGGCTGGAGAGGTGGATCCGGCGGCGGCGAGGTTGCCAGCGTAGGGGACGAGGGCAAGTAGCGGTGCTCAGGTGGCGAGACACGGGTGTCCTCCTCCTCTGCTCAAAGCAGAGGCCGGACCTGGCATCGGCGGCGCGCAGGAAGAAGACGATGGCGAACTTGGCGCGCGAGGGAGAGGAGCTCGGGCTGCAGGAGAGGTCCGGCAGGGCAGCGCATGGAGGAGGGCACGCCATGGCTGAGGCCCTGGTGGACTTGGGTGGTGGAGCCCGACACGGTGACGGCTCGACGAGGATGTCCATGGCAGTGGACGCGGTTGACCCGTGACGAGGCTTGCTAAGCGAGGGAGGTAGTAGGCGCGAGGCAGCTTGCTAGCAAGGGCGAGGATGACGGCGACGAGCTCCTGCTGGTCGCCAGCGGCGGCAGGATGAAGTGGCGTCGGGGTCCAAAGTGGGGTCAAGGAAGCATTGGGCGTGTCGTGGTAGTCTGAAGGTCGGGGTCGCCGGCGGGTTCGCGAGATGCAGCACGGGTATGGCAGCATCCTCCTGGGCTACTGGAACGAGGGGGGCTTGGAGTCTCCGAGCTGCGCGGGCCGAGCTCGGGATGACCATGGTGCTGGAGCTCCTGTTGAGGTACAAAGAGATGAGGAGATTAGGGAGAGAGAGATACAGGGAAGAGGGAACAAAAGGAGACAGTCGCGAGGGGCTGGCCTAGAGGGTCTGGTTGCCGACGACGGCGGCGCGAGGGGACGAGGCCGAGCGCTCCTGCTCGAGGCCTCTAGTAGCTACACGATCCATTCGGGATCGTGGAAGAAGAGGTAGGCTTCAGGCACCTAGGCAAGAAGCAGAGGGGGAGCTCGGGATCGAGGCTGCTGCGATTTGGGCAGCACGCAGAACGAGGGAGGTGGTCGGAGATCTGGCTGGTGGGAGGAGATCCCGTGGAAGACATGAAAGAGGTGGTTGGCTGGCGGCGGTGGGATGGGAATGGGTGGATTGGACCGGTAGGGACTAGGGTTTAGACTGATATTTATATCAGATGAATTTAGGTTAGGGACTAACTCGTCCCTCCGATCGCAATCGGACGGTCGCGAATAAATAGCTAGGGAGTCCAAATGAGAAACCGATGATGATTTAGGGATGTTTGGGGATGATTCGGATCCATCGGTAACGACAACCCGAGTCGGGTCCGGGACAGCTTTCGAACGCGCGCACGAGGAGGGCCGTGGGCTGACGAGAGAGGTTAGGCTGGGCCTGGTGGTAGGTAGTGGGCTGTGGAGAGACCGTGGGCTGAAAAGAGGGAGAAGCAGAGCAGTCCGGCGACTGTTCCCGGAGACCGAAAACGTCCGACGTGTGCCAGGCTATAATGCCGCTATAGTTTAACGGTTGGGCTATTAAACGGACTCCGAACGCGATAGAATTTGACATGCGGTCTTCCTACACTAAAATAGGATCGCACGCCAACTTTCAACCCATTCCGAGAACATTTTCCGACCTCTTATAAAATAATATTTCGGACATGCCGCGGGCGCGAGCGAGTGTGGTTGGGCTCAGAATGGACAACGGACAGAACTGGGGGAACCCGGACGGATGCAAGTTTAGAAAACATGATGATGCAATGCACATGATGACATGATAAGATGCAACACACAAGCAAACGACATGGCAACGCAGCGAATCACTGGAAGACACGTGGCGCAACGGTCTCGGGGCGTTACAACACTCCACCACTACGAGAGGATCTCATCTCGAGATCTAGAATGGCACCGGAGGGAAAAAACGGAAGAGAAAGAGAAGACGTAAAACTAAGTTGCTTCTTTGACAAACGAGTGAGACCAAAGAACCTTCAAAGGTTAACCCATTTCGAGAAAAAGAATACAACGGAGATGAACAAAGTGGAAAACACTCCGTTAGAAAATAGGAACAAGGAAGAACAACTTCGGCAGCACTCCGATTGAAAAGAAAAATGAATTGAATAAGAACTTGATAAGATGAGAATATACTTGAATGAAAACACGACACTCCGATTGGAAAAAAAATTAACAAAGGAAAGAAATATGGTCTTGACAAACCGAGATGAGGGGTGGAAAGAGCAACATCGCTAGACCTCCGGGAGAAAGAATAGAAGTTGGATCGTGAGAACAAAAGAACGGAGAAGGGTCGAAAGTTGTTGGAAAATCATCAATGAAAAGAGTACACTTGATATGGTCTTATGGAATACATCTCAAATTATGAGGTGACAACCTGCCACTCATGGGAAAAAGAATTGGATTGGTATGAACAAGGAGATGAGAAACTTATTTCACCGGGGGGATAGATGAAGCACTTGGATCATATATTATCACCATTAATAGCAACAATCCTTAGGGCAAGCTTTAGTTGAAACATGACACAAGATAACTCCAATGAGGAGGTTGATGGATTTAAGATATCTCATTCTTAACAACATGTGAATTATGGAACATGAACTCAAATTATCAAGAATGACATAATACCGCCTCTAATGATACGGAAGAACGAATTGCACTCTGGATTGCAAGATGAAGAATGCTTGAGTTCCTCTGAAAAGAATCTTGATGATCACTTCGAGAAGGAATTAAATCCTTGATGAACCAACATGTAGAACCTTCATGAAGAACTCCGGTAAACAAAAGAATGATCAAACGGAAGGAAGCAGAAGTTGAAAACACAAGGTAAATCCTTGTACCGATTTAAATGAATCTCCATGGTGAAATAATTGAAAAAGGTTGGAGCTCCGGGAAAAAGAGAAGATGAGACAATAGAAATCAGGAATTTGATGAGCCTCCGCAATAGGGAATTGAGTTTACTTGATGAAACAAGAATAAGAATTACATTATGCTCATCCTTTACCAATTAAATTGATGACAAACAACGGGTTTGGCATAGTACTTATACTCGTTGAAAAGATTAAGAGAGATATAAATCAAACTTGAGAAGGTCTTCAACGAACCACCGGTATAATTTGAAAGAATGAAAGAATTGATATGATAGCCAAGGAAGAGAGATCTTGAACGAACCACCGTAAAAAAATGAAAATGAACGAATAAAAGATGAAGAACCACCAGGAAGAGAACGAAATAAGATACTTGAGAGAATTTAGATACAAGTGAATGAATAGATCCCGAGCTGATTAGAGAATATTGAATGATGCACCGGTAAGATTTGGAGAATGATAGCTCAAGGCTGAGAATGAATAAGTCTTCTGAAATGATGGGCTCCGGAGGAAGGAAAAGAATTTTGCGATCAAAACAATTATGAGAGGATAGACTTGAACTAGAACCACGAATCTTTGAGAGAACGGATAAGATATGGAGGTAAAACTCTTCTTCATTCTTCAAATGATGAGAAAGATGACGAGAAACACCACCGTGAATTGTTGAGACACTCTGGAATAAAGAAGAATAGAAAAGTTGAACCGATGATGAAAATAATTTAGAAGATCTAGGAGAAAGGCATTTGACTGATGATAACTCATTCTTACGTCAAATTTGGAAAAGCATTTGAGAGTAACTCCGGAAAAATATGAAGAGTCAGGTAAGATCCTGGGAAAAGACCTATGGGTTAGGGCCCACTCAAAAGATACACCGTTGAACGATTTGAAGGAGAGATTGCACCGGTTGAATTAAATGGCTTGAATAAGATAGGACCTAAAAATAGCTTGAAGGGATGCAAGGTGAAACACAAATCTTCGAAATATCTTCAGCACTCCGGAACAAATGAATAGCGAGAGGTGAATGATTAAGAATTGCACCGACATGAGAAAGCATTGAAACGAGGAATGGATATAATCAAGAAAGCTTGACTTGAAACCACCGGAGATGAAAAGAATGAAGAATGACGAACTTGAAGCTCCGTTAGAATCTTCATGAGAATCACCGGATAAGAACATTGACGGAAAAGGAATGGAGAGACTTCACAAGAATAAAAGGATACTTGATTAAGACATCGGATTCCTTGAAGAAAAAGGGTGGGTGGGCAGGAAAACAAAGGCAACTTGGGGATGGATGAAACAAACACCATTGAGAAGAACTGATACTTGATCTTGTGGATGTTGCAATGATCGGATCCACTTGAAGAGAAACACGCCGGTTGAAAAAGGTTGACATGACAATCTCGATTACCATGAAGGATTAGTATTTGCATCGGAGTATGAGAACAACATTAGAGAAGGTATGGAATCAACATTTGACTTCGAAGCAACTTGAATACCACAACTCAAAACAAAACAAAGGATTGGCTTGCGGAATAAGCCAGAACAAACATATGATAGAGATTTCGTCCGAAGTTTTCGTTGTGGGGCCTACACGGGCTCGATCGTACAGCACCATCATGTACAAGGCAGTGCACATGACATATGAAGAGTCCCTGAGTCGGCAAAGCCAAGGACTTTTTAAGACACAACGAGACCACTGTAAAACCAACCACGGATAGGCGGACCACTAGACGTTGAACCCCAATTTCATATCATACATCTGTTGGAAAGATATCCTAAGAGCTACTTGAATTCCCACTTATAAACTCCCGAAACTTTCCGGTTATGCAATCAGGTGGTGTGGATACAGGGGAAGCATAATATCTCACCCAAAACTAGCAAATCCTACATCCAGCTGTATCCATCCTTCAACACATAACCAAGAAACGTTCGGAAATTGTTTACCTCAACCTTCGAAAAGCATCTGTTATACGAGTTATGGCAATACTCCCGAACTCCCGCCCCAGTACTGGGTGGCGTCGAGGTTATCTCACCAACAACTGCATAAAAGAGATTTTCAATGTCGGCGAAAACTAAATCGGGTATTCCAGAACTGCAACGATAAAATTGTGATGACAACACCTCGGGGCTCAACTCCTCGGGACACTGCCACAACCCCTAAATGTCAGGAGGCACCAAGAACAATGTTCTCGTCACAAAACCATCGGAACGATTCAAGATACCCGCGTGATCCTAAATTTTTTTTAGTGAAATTTGAGAAGAGAAGAGTCAAAACTCTACGTCAGGATGCCTTACCAGAGCGATGAAGGGACTGAGGAGTAAAAAGAATTCCTAACTCTCCGATATATATAATTCCTAAATGACTCAACAACGCCAATGATTCGATCAAGCAGGGGGCTCCTAAGGTCGGGGAAGGCTCTGATACCAACTTGTAACGCCCTCGATGCGGCTATATCTCCCACATGTCGAAGCACGACTTAGAGGCATAACCGCATTGAAAGCAATTTCGCAAGTGAGGTAATCTTCACATAACCCATGTAATACATAAGGGAAAGAGATACATAGTTGGCATACAATCGCCACTTCACACAATACATGAATAAAGCATTACATCAACAGTTACAATCAAGGTCCGACTACGGAACCAAAATAAAGAAGACTACCCCAAATGCTACACAGATCCCCGATCAACCCCAACTGGGCTCCACTACTAATCAACGAGAACGAAACAACACAAAGGACAAGATCTTCATCGAGCTACTCCTTGAGCTTGGTTGCGTCACCTGCTCGGTAACATCGGCACCTACAAATTGGTTTTGGAAGTATCTGTGAGTCACGGGGACTCAGCAATCTCACACCCTCGCGATCAAGACTATTTAAGCTTATAGGAAGGGTAAAAGTGTCGGTGTTCTGGGAACGGGAGTCCCTAGACTTGCCTGCCTGCGGCCTGCGGCATGGCTCAAAGGGGGGCCCAGCACGGCCCATCTTCATCAACACAGACCCAGGACCCTCGCGAGGGGCCGAGCCTCGCGGGGCGGACGACACGGAGCTTCCTCAGGCATGGCCTCATCAGGCTGGCTCGCGAGGAGGCGGAGAGAACAAGGCGGGGTACCTCACGAGGTGCCCGTGATGCAAGCCATGACGACCAAGGGTGCCAGGCGGGCGCCATCCCGCGCAGTGTCCTCCTTTCCTCTTTGGTGCAAAGGGAGCAAGCGCAGGCGAGAGCATCAAGCAAAGGCACCCGTTTCAGTGTAACGAGACCAAGACCAGCCCAACGGCAGGGAGGAAGTCATTGTGGAGCCCAAGCCAGCGTCACCACCAGAGCCTTTGCCAGGCAAGGAGCAACTTTAGTCGGGATGAGTGTACCAGATGTTCCCCTTCAAAATGGCCAATTGTTGGCGCCCTTCCCGCTCAATATTTGGGAAGAGGCCCAGGGCCTTTGCCTATAAATAGGACTAGCCACCCCCATGGTAGAAGGAGACCGGCCAATCCAAAAACAAGCTGGGATCGGATCGAGTACCATCACAGAGAGAGAGAGAGAGAAGGGTGACTGAACTCCTCCTAGCAGTTCATCGCCCCAGCCAAGAACAGACCCTCGCGAGGCTGTTCTTCCTTGTATTGTTCATCATCATCAGCCCAAGAGGCAATCCACCACACCACACACTGGAGTAGGGTATTACACCAAAACGGTGGCCTGAACCAGTATAAACCTTGTGTCTCTTTTGCTGTTCTTTCCATAGCTTAGATCTTAGCGAGGCGGTGGGGTGCAGGTAGGTAGAACGCGAAATCTCCGCGCGCACCCCAGTGTTCGAACCTCAAGGGTCTGTCGGAACCCGAAACCCGACATTTGGCGCGCCAGGTAGGGGTGCACCGGAGTTTTCCCTTCCGCCACCACCATGAGCTGCCTCGTGATGAGTAGCGCGTCGCCCGCTCCGGCCGCTGGCGCCAGCGCGGGGGCCAGGGGGCTCCGAGCCCTGGCCCCAGCTCTGCAAAGAGTACGGTGGCCGGACAAGTTCTAGCCAACGACGCCGCCGTGCTACAACGGCGTGACTGATCCGCTGGCCTTCTTGCTGGCGTACGAGGAGGCCATCCTCGAAGCTAGAGATGATGATAGGGTCATGGCCAACTGGCTTCCCATGGCCCTCATCGGCGCTCCGCGCGCATGGCTGCTCCACCTGCCGGCAGCCTCTGTGGCCTCCTGGGAAGAGCTCCGCAGCCTCTTCCTCGCCCACCATGCTACACCAACACCCCCGGTCGTCGCGGCCCTCCTGGGTGGCTCGCAGGAGCCGCCTGCAAGTCACCACGTCAAGCCGTTCATCCGCCGGGTCAGCACCGCTTCCACGCGGCAGGGGGCTCTCCCGGACAGGGCGGCGCCTAAGGCTGGCCTGACCTTCAGCTCAGAGGACCACCCCTCCAATTCGGCCTGCTTGGGTGCGCTCCCCAAGGTGTGCACCCCCAGCATCCGCCAGGTGGCCGTCACCAGAACTCTCATCGGTGGCGGCGCGGGCCTCAGCGTGCTCTCGGTTGAGGCCTTCAACCTCCTCTGCATACCCCTGGAACGGCTGCAACCCAGCCAGCCATTCTCAGGCGTTGGGGGCGGGTCATCCAGCTCCTTGGGACAGATCCGGTCCCAGTAACCTTCGGCACCTACGACAACTTCCACATGGAGCTGATCGACTTCGACATCGCCCCCATCGGCCTCCCCTACAACGCCATCCTCGGCTATCCAGCACTGGCCCGGTTCATGCCCGCGACGCATCCGGAATACAACATCATGAAGATGCCCGGGAGCAGCGGTGTCCTCACCGTGCACGGGGACACCGGAGACGCGCTGCGAGTGCTCAAGCTCGCCTACAAGACGGTCGCGTCGGCACAGCCCGCCGACTCGGAGACCCCCGAGCCCAAGGGGGCTGCACCCGCCAAGAAGAAATAGTTGTTCACCCAAGACAAGGCAGAAACCAAGCAGATACCCGTCGACGAGGACGGGTCCACCAACGCCACTTTCACCATAGGCGCCAACCTCGAGCCCGAGCAGGAGGAGGCCCTGGTCAAGTTCATGCGCGCGAACAAGAAGGTATTCGCTTGGGAGCCTGACCAGCTGGCGGGGATCCCTAGGAGCGTAATCGAACATCACCTCAACGTGTGCCCCAACGTGCACCTTGTGAAGCAGAAGGCAAGGTGGTAGTCCATAGAAAAACAAGCCTTCATCGTCCAAGAGGCCCGCAAACTAGAAGCCGCTGGGGTCATTCGCAAGGTCCGATACCCGGATTGGTTGGCCAACCCTGTCGTTGTGCCAAAGAAGGGAGGGAAGGAGCGCATGTGTGTCGACTTCACCAACCTCAACAAGGCATGCCCGCAAGATCCGTTCCCGCTCCCCTGCATCGACCAGATCGTCGATTCCACCGCAGAATGCGACCTGCTATGCTTCCTGGATGCCTTCTCTGGGTATCACCAAATCAAGATGGCGGTAGAATACGTCGAAAAGACAGCCTTCCTAACCCCGTGTGGGGTGTACTGCTACACATGCATGCCGTTTGGGCTGCGTAACGCAGGGGCGACCTTTCAGCGGCTGATGCACATCACCTTGGGCCTGCAGCTCAAGAAGAATGTTGAGGCTTATGTCGATGACATTGTGGTGAAGTCTCGGGAGGCCAGGACCCTAATACAAGACCTGGAGGAAACCTTCGCGAGCCTCAACGCAGCGAACCTGCGGCTCAACCCAGAGAAGTGTGTGTCCGGAGTCCCCTCGGGCAAGCTCTTGGGTTTCCTCGTGTCCCACCGAGGCATCGAGGCTAACCCGGAAAAGGTCAAGGCGGTCGAGGACATGAGCCCTCCGAAGAGCCTCAGAGAAATGCGGAAGCTCACTAGGCGCGTGACCGCGCTAGGGTGATTCGTCTCCAAGTTGGGGGAGCGAGCGCTGCCCTTCTTCTAGCTAATGAAGAAAAGGGGCCCTTTGAATGGACCGAAGAGGCCGACAAGGCTTTCCAAGATCTCAAGAGATACCTGACCAGCCCTACGGTCATGGTGGCTCCGCGCCCTCAAGAGCCCCTGGTGCTTTACCTCGCCGCCATTCCCTACTCCGCCAGCGCAGCCCTGGTGGCGGTTAGGGAGGAGCGTCGAATCAAAACCACAACAGCAGCCCGGGACGAGGCAAAACAGGAACAAGGAAGGCCCACAGAAACCGCCACCACGGCTGAGGAGGATCAGCCGCCGCGGAGGAATGCACCCGAGGCCGAAGAGGTCCCTCTCCCAGATGGCCACCCTCCGGAGGCCTCATGGCCTCGGGAGGCGCCATGGTCTCCGGAGGGCGCCACCAGAACTGACGCACCCAACCTCGTTGAGCACCCAGTGTACTTCGTCAGCACGGTGTTGCGGGACGCGAGGGCACGGTACCCCATGCCTCAGAAGCTCCTCCTCGCTCTACTGGTGGCCTCGCGCAAGCTGCGGCACTATTTTTAGGGTCACCCCATCAAGGTCGTCTCATCATACCCCTTGGAGAGAGTGCTCAAGAGCCCTAACTCAGCCGGAAGGGTCGCTGAGTGGAACATAGAACCGCAAGCATTTCAGCTTGAATTCAGCACGACAAGAGTCATCAAGGGAGCAACATTAGCGGATTTTGTGGCACAATGGACGGAGGCACCAGGCCTCAAGGCCGACGAGGATCGGTCCCTCTCCCCAGGAAGCGAGGCACCAGAAGGCTGGGTCATGTACTTCGATGGGGCGTTCTCCAGGCATGGCGCTGGAGCTGGGGCGGTGCTTATATCGCCCAATCAGGACAAGCTATACTATGCTATACAGCTCTGTTTCCAGCAAGGTGAAAAGGTCTCCAACAACATAGCGGAGTATGAAGGTCTAATAGCGGGCTTGAAGACCGCAGCTGCCCTGGGGGTGAAACGCCTCACCATCAAAGGCGATTCGCAGCTCCTTGTCAATTTCTCCAACAAGGTGTACGAGCCGAAAGACGAGCACATGGAAGCCTACCTTGCGGAGGTCCGCAGGATGGAGAAGCAGTTCTGGGGGTTGGAGTTGTAGCATGTCCCCCTGGCACAAATCAGGAGGCCGACGACATCGCCAAACGGGCGTCCAGGCGGTTAGCTCAGGAGCCTGGCGTCTTCGAGGAGCGGCTCTTCAAGCCCTCGGCCCTGCCGTCATTGTCAAACACGGCTCAGGCTCGGGAGGAGCTCCCCCAGCCACCTGCCTCAGGAGCCCCGGTCTGTGGCCCGGCCTCAGGAGCACGCCTGCTCCTGACAATGGAGCCTCAAGAGGGGGACTGGATCACGGAACTCCGGATTTACTTAACACAAGGGACCCTGCTGGAGAAGGAGAAGGAAGCGGAGCACGTGGCACGGCTGGCCACGGCATACTGCATCAAGGATGGAGAGCTCTACCGGAAGCAACCAAACGATGTATCCCTGCGCTGCATCTCCAGGGAGCAAGGAAAGGAGCTGATGGAAGATATACACGGCGGAGACTGTGGACATCATTCATCATCACAGACCCTCGTCAACAAGGCGTTCCGTAGTGGGTTTTATTGGCCCGCCACACTCAATGACTCCGTCGAACTAGTGAAGACTTGTGAGGCCTGCCAGTTCCACGCCAAGCAGACCCATCAGCCGGTAGGAGGCCTGCAGACTATACCCCTTTCGTGGCCGTTCGCGGTCTGGGGGCTGGACATCCTGGGCCCGTTTCCTCGGGCGCCAGGGGGCTACCACTACCTCTACATCACCGTGGACAAGTTCACCAAGTGGGCTGAAGTAGAGGTCGTCCGCACCATACCTGCGGGTTCCGCGGTCAAGTTCATCAGGGGCATCGTGAGCCGGTTCGGGGTGCCGAACCGCATCATCACAGACAACGGTTCACAATTCACCAGTAACCTCTTCAAAACATACTGTGCTAACCTTGGAACGCAGATATGCTATGCTTCGGTGGCGCACCCCCGAAGCAACGGCCAGGCCGAGCGAGCCAACGCAGAGGTCCTAAGGGGCCTCAAGACCAGGATGTTCAAGAAGACGCTGGAGGCCTGCGGCAGAGGTTGGTACGATGAGCTTCAGTCCGTGCTGTGGTCCATCCGCACAACCGCGACCAAGCCGACTGGAGAGACCCCGTTCTTCCTGGTCTACAGAGCCGAAGCGGTCCTCCCTCACAAGGTCAGACGTCGCTCCACACGGATCCTGGCGTTCGATGAGGTGCAGCAGGACGCCATGCGGGGGATGGACCTCGTGCTGGGGGAGGAACATCACCGAGAAGCCGCGCTGCGAGCGGCGAGGTACCAACAAGCACTGCGACGATATCACTGCCGGAACATCCGCCCCAGAACTCTCGAGGTAGGAGACCTCATGCTCAGGCGGGTTCTCTCTAGGGAGGGACTGCACAATCTCTCTCCCACGTGGGAGGGCCCGTTCAAGGTTGTTCATGTTTCCAGGCCTGGCTCCGCGCGCTTGGAGACTCAGGAGGGGGTGCCGGTCCAGAACGCATGGAACATCCAACACCTCCGGAGGTTCTACCCCTAAAAAGGCCCAGAGTCTGTGAAGAAGGCGAATGCCTGTGAAGCTATCGCGTTTTGGAAAAGGCCCAGAGCCTGTGAAGAAGGCGAATGCCTATGAAGATTATCCTTTTTGGAAAAGGCCCAGAGCCTGTGAAGAAGGCGAATGCCTGTGAAGCTGTCGGGTTTTGGAAAAGGCCCAGAGCCTGTGAAGAAGGCGAATGCCTGTGAATATTATCCATTTTGGAAAAGGCCCAGAGCTTGTGAAGAAGGCGAATGCCTATGAAGCTGTCGCGTTTTGGAAAAGGCCCAGAGCCTGTGAAGAAGGCGAATTCCTATGAAGATTATCCTTTTTGGAAAAGGCCCAGAGCCTGTGAAGAAGGCGAATGCCTGTGAAGCTGTCGCGTTTTGGAAAAGGCCCGGAGCATGTGAAGAAGGCCAACGCCTGTGAAGCTCGCCACCCGTGACACTATCACGTAATAATGAGTTGGGGATGTACACGCCCCGGAGTCTCAGGAGCGCCGGCCTCAGGCCCTGGGGCTCCCTCCCACGCCCAGTGGCAGCACTTAGCTCCGCGCTGGTGAGAAGACGTCGAAGACTAGATTAGGTGCCAGACGCGGCTTTTTCATTTGCTTTCCGTAGTTGGCTTGTTCATTCTCATTCGAAGTTTTGTTGAAGCTGTTGCCGTCTTTGACTTGTGGTTCTTCGACTTTTCACTCTCCTGCCTCGATTTCTCTTATGCAACGCCTCGCGAGGGGGTAGCCGAGCGCCCTCGTGAGTGTTTCTGTCCTAGTCATTCAAAGGTTTCGCGATCTGGGTCCATTACAGGAGCACCCCTCCAGTCTGTCCCCCACGGGCACCGCGACATGGGCACAGGGCCTGGGTCGGTCGCCCCCCCCCCAAGGCTGGGGCCGGGAACTATCCACGCACAGGCACGTAGCTGGAAGGCATGATAACGGAAGCAAAGCGCTGATTAACAGCAATAACCCAAACACGCCCCCGCGGGGCTCCATGCTACTGTCTTTTTACGCAGGAAAAAGGAAAAGAAAGAGCAAATCAGGCACAGCTCGCCTCACACTGGCCTGCAGGGAAGACTCAGGCTGCCTCCGGGGCTCAGGCAGACTCCCTCTCGCGCTTCACCGAGGTGCGACGGCGGGCAGACGCGCTACCACCTTCCAGGCAGGTACGACGGTGTGGAGGCTGACCGCGGCCACTGCTAGAAGAGTCGCCGCCTGAAGAAGAACTGGTGAAGATTGGGGAACCCTGAGCGCCGCCAATCACGCGAGCGCTGTCATCTCCATCATCGTCAGGGCTGGGTCCTCGGCCGCGGTCGTCGTCCTCAGGGCAGCACCCTGCGCGGCGACCATCTTCCCCAAACACCCTCACGTAGAGGGTGCCATCGCCGTCAAACTTGAAGTGCAGGGTGCACCGACGACTCAGGCCACACGCGCGGGCAAACGTCTGCCAACCGCGGGTCAAGGCCAGGCTCCAATGAAGCCCATGAGGCCCGGCTGCAGCAGCCGTCTGCCTGAGGCCAGAGGCCGCCCGGGGCGCCGGCCGGGATCTCGCCGAGGAGGAAGCGAGGAAGTTTAAGCCGGGTGCTAGTCGGCTCCGCCGACCACACAATGAACTCCGGCAGCACCTCTACAGCATGAAAGCGCGGCATGGGGAACGCGCGACCGAAGCGCACCCCCCGACCGCAGTAGTCCGCCCGTCACCATGCTGGAAATCATCTCCACGGCCGCGGGGAGCTGCCGTGGTGGCCACAGGATGTTTGCGAGGGCGACCTCGGCCGCGCTTGGGCGGGGGAGAGGCAGGCTCAACCTGGCGAGCCTTCCCCTTCTCTGCGGCCGAGAACCTCCTCGACAGAGCCATGAAGAAGAAGGAGAAGCAAGGGGGGGTGAACTAGAAGGGCACGCGCCGCTTCGTACTTATAGCCGGCGAAGGCCAATCGTCGACCTCCAAGATCGCAGGTAATCATGACCCACTTTGCATGCAGGGACTTGTCCAGTCCGTGTAGTTGCCGAGGCGTCATGGGGAAGTGGAGACGCCCACGCCCAATAAACCGCCACGCGACACCCAAGGCTGCAGGCTGTTAGAGCCCGCGGCTCTTCGCTCTTGCCCTTAGGCCTCCCTGCATGGCCAAGTCCGGGCGCGCCTTGGGCCCGGGGGCTACTGTCGGCGTTCTGGGAACGGGGGTCCCCAGACTTGCCTGCCTGCGGCGTGGCTCAAAGGGGGGCCCGGCACGACCCATCTTCATCAACACAGACCCAAGACCCTTGTGAGGGGCCGAGCCTCGCGGGGCGGACGACACGGAGTTTCCTCAGGCACGGCCTCATCAGGCTGGCTCACGAGGAGGCGGAGAGAACAAGGCGGGGTACCTCACTAGGTGCCCGTGACGCAAGCCATGACGACCAAGGTTGCCAAGCGGGCGGCAGCCTGCGCAGTGTCCTTCTTTCCTCTTTGGTGCAAAGGGAGCAAGCGCAGGTGAGAGCATCAAGCAACGGCACCCGTTTCGGTGCAACAAGAGCAAGACCAGCCCAACGGCAGGGAGGAAGTCATTGTGGAGCCCAAGCCAGTGTCACCAATAGAGCCTTTGCTAGGCGAGGACCAACTTTAGTCAGGATAAGTGTACCAGATGTTCCCCTTCAAAATGGCCAATTGTTGGCGCCCTTCCCGCTCAATATTTGGGAAGAGGCCCAGGGCCTTTGCCTATAAACAGGACTAGCCACCCCCATGGTAGAAGGAGACCGGCCAATCCGGAAACAAGCTGGGATCGGATCGAGTAGCATCACACACAGAGAGAGAAGGGTGACTGAACTCCTCCTAGCAGTTCATCACCCCAGCCAAGAACAAACCCTCGCGAGGTTGTTCTTCCTTGTATTGTTCATCATCATCAGCCCAAGAGGAAATCCACCACACCACACACTGGAGTAGGGTATTACACCACAACTGTGGCCCGAACCAGTATAAACCCTGTGTCTCTTGTGCTGTTCTTTCCATAGCTTAGATCTTAGCGAGGCGGTGGGGTGCAGGTAGGTAGAAGGCGAAATCTCCACGCGCACCCAGTGTTCGAACCTCAAGGGTCTGCCGGAACCCGAAACCCGACAAAAAGGAATGATGTGGAGCTGCAGCAAGCGACTAGCATATATGGTGGCTAACATACGCAAATGAGAGTGAGAAGAGAAGGCAAAAGCACGGTCGAACAACTATGATCAAGAAGTGAACCTGGAACAACCTACGTCAAGCATTACTCCAACACCGTGCTCACTTCCTGGACTCCGCCGAGAAGAGACCATCACGGTTACACACGCGGTTGATGCGTTTTAATTAAGATCAACTTTAGGTATTCTACAACCGGACATTAACAAATTCCCATCTGCCATAACCGCGGGCACGGCTTTTGAAAGTTCAAATCCCAGCAGGGGTGTCCCAACTTAGCCCATCACAAGCTCTCATGGTCAACGAAGGATATTCCTTCTAGCGGGAAGACCCGATCAGGCTCGGAATCCCGGTTACAAGACATTTCGACAGTGGTAAAACAAGACCAGCAAAGCCACCCAGATGAGCCGACAAATCCCGATAGGAGCTGCACATATCTCGTTCTCAGGGCACACCGGATGAGCAAGACGTCGGGTGGGCCAGCCAGAGTTACCCCTGGTAGCTCCGGACATCACTCAGTTGGACCAACACTCAGAGGAGCACTGGCCCAGGGGTTTAAAATAAAGAGGACCCTTGAGTTTGTAGAACCCAAGGGAAAGAAAAGGCTAGGTGGCGGATGGTAAAACCAATGTTGGGCCATGCTGGAGGAGTTTTATTCAAGGTGAACTGTCAAGGGGTTCCCATTATAACCCAACCACATAAGGAACGCAAAATCCGGGAACATAACACCGATATGATGGAAACTAGGGCGGCAAGAGTGGAACAAAACACCAGGCATAAGGCCGAGCCTTCCAACCTTTACCGAGTATATATATGCATTAATTAAATAAGAGATATTGTGATATCCCAACAAAATATCCATGATCCAAACATGGAACAAACTCCAATCTTCACCTGCAACTAACAACGCTATAAGAGGGGCTGAGCAAAGCGGTAACATAGCCAAACAACGGTTTGCTAGGACAAGGTGGGTTAGAGGCTTGGCTCAACAATATGGGCGGCATGATAAGCAAGTGGTAGGTATCGCAGCATAGGCATAGCAAAAGAGCGAGCAACTAGCAAGCAAAGTTAGAAGTGATTTCTAGGATATGGTCATCTTGCCTGAAATCCTGCAAGGAAGAAGAACACGTCCATGAAGAAGACAAGCGGATGTAGTCGAATGGATCCTCACAAACGCGACATTATCGGAACTAACCCGAAGAAGCAACACCGAAAAGAAGAAAACAGCAAAGTAAACAACCATCATAAACATGTCATGATGCACAACCAAGTATGATGCATGTCCGGTTTAATGAGGCATGGCATGGCAATATGCACAAACAATCCTACAAATTAAGTGGAGCTCAATATGCAACTCCGTTGCATATTGACGAAATACCACGTGACTTGTTTAGTTCTCTCTCGTTTATGTACCCAACAATATTAAATGTTGTTAGCATGGCAAGTGGTGACACATAATGAAACTATCTATCTAGGCAAGTTTAAATGAGGCCGGAAGCAACGAACAACAATTCCGGAAAATCCCCATATGCAAATATTAGGTTGGTACTGTTCTGCCCTAAACACAATTTTAGAGTTATTAAACATGCAAAGAGATGCCAGCAAGTTAAACTAGGCATTTTTCTACCCCATTTACATATAAAGTTTGTTAAATTCGGAGTTACGGTTATTTAGTTATGTATTAAAGCATATTAGCATGGCATAGGAGCAAATTTAATCAAACATCATTTTAAACATAGATAAAAGTTGGATATTATTAATCTACACAAAATTCTAAGCAACTTTCATATATAATGTATTTTAATCCGATGCACGGTTGTGGAGTTATTGGCATTTTGAAACAACGACATTTACTGAAATTATGCATGCCATGAAAAGATCTAAATTCGTCTCACACTGAAAATAAAAGGCCAAAGCAAAAAAATATGTGGAGTTGGGAGTCGAACCCAGGACGTCCTAAATGGATGCATGCACGATTGACCAGTGGGCTACGATGGAAGTTTGATAAACAAAGCATTTACACGCGACATGAACCATACCCTGGTGCAAGTCTGACGAAACTGAAAACTGAAACAGCGATAGCTTGCTCTGAACCGTGGCTGCTCGATAGATGCGGGGTCAATGCGAACATACAAGGCAGCGAGGCATTCACGCGCAGGGTCGAAGGGGACGCAGCCATGGCGACTCTCGAGCGGCTTCGGTCTTGTCAGCGACGACGCTGCTGCTTGTAGACGGCCGGTGGAGGCGAGCGTGCACGAGCACGGGCAGGCTGGAGACGTGGGTCGATGGCGGCGAACTTGCCAGCATAGGGGACGAGGGCAAGCAGCGGTGCTCTGGCGGCGAGACACGGGCATCTTCTTCCTCTGCTCAAAGCAGAGGCCGGACCTGGCATCGGCGGCGCGCAGGAAGAAGACGGCGGCGAACTTGGCGCGCGAGGGAAAGGAGCTCGGGCTGTAGGAGAGGTCCGGCAGGACAGCGCATGTAGGAGGGCACTCCATGGCTGAGGCCCTGGTGTACTTGGGTGGTGGAGCCCGACGCAGGTACAGCTCGACGAGGACGTCCATGGCAGCGGACGCCGTTGACCCGTGACGAGGCTTGCAGAGCGAGGGAGGCAGTAGGCGCGAGGCAGCTTGCTGATGAGGGCGAGGATGACGGCGACGAGCTCCTGCTGGTCGCCGGCGGCGGCAGGATGAGGTGGCGTTGGGGTCCAAGGTGGGGTCGAGGAAGCATGGGGCGCGTCGTGGTAGTCTGAAGGTCGGGGTCGCCGGCGGGTTCGCGGGATGCAGCACGGGCACGGCGGCATCCTCCTAGGATGCTGGAACGAGGGGGGCTTGGAGTCTCCGAGCTGTGCGGGCCGAGCTCGGGATGACCATGGCGCTGGAGCTCCTGTTGAGGTACAGAGAGATGAGGAGATTAGGGAGAGAGAGATGCAGGGAAGAGGGAACAAAAGGAGATGGTCGCGAGGGGCTGGCTGGAGGTTTTGGTTGCCGACGACGGTGGCGCGAGGGGAGAAGGCCGAGCGCTCCTGCTCGGGGCCTCGAGTAGCTACACGATCCATTCGGGATCGAGGAAGAAGAGGTAGGCTTCAGGCGCCTGGGCAAGAAGCAGAGGGGGAGCTCAGGATCGAGGCTGCTGCGATTTGGGCGGCCCGCAGAACATGAAAGGTGGTCGGATATCTGATTGGTGGGAGGAGATCCCGAGGAAGACATGAAAGAGGTGGTTGGCTGGCGGCGGCGGGATGGGAATGGGTCGATTGGACCGGTAGGGGCTAGGGTTTAGACTGATATTTATATCAGATGAATTTAGGTTAGGGACTAACTCGTCCCTCCGATCGCAATCGGACGGTCGCGAATAAATAGCTAGGGAGTCCAAATGAGAAACCGATGATGATTTAGTGATGTTTGGGGGAGATTTGGATCCATCGGTAACGACAACCCGGGTCGGGTCCGGGACAGCTTTCGGACGCGCGCACGAGGAGAGCCGTGGGCTGACGAGAGAGGTTAGGTTGGGCCTGGCAGTAGGTAGTGGGCTGTGGAGAGACCGTGGGCTGAGAAGAGGGAGAAGCAGAGCGGTCGGGCGACTGTTCCCGGAGACCGAAAACGTCCGACGTGTGCCCGGCTATAATGCCGCTATAGTTTAATGGTTGGGCTATCAAACGGACTCCGAACGCGATGGAATTTGACAGGAGGTCTTCCTACACTAAAATAAGACTGCACGCCAACTTTCAACCCATTCCGAGAACATTTTCCGACCACTTATTAAATAATATTTCGGACATGCCGCGGGCGCGTGCGAGTGTGGTTGGGCTCAGAATGGACAACGGACTGAACTGGGGGAACCCGGACGGATGCAAGTTTGGAAAACATGATGATGCAATGCACATGATGACATGATAAGATGCAACACGCAAGCAAAAGACATGGCAATGCAGCGAATCACTGGAAGACACGTGACGCAACGGTCTCGGGGTGTTACACCCACAGCCCTCCAAGACGCAGTTGAACTCGTCACGACATGTGAAACCTGTCAGTTCCATTCCATATCCTCGGCCCCTTCCCCCGAGCAATCAGGGGATTTGAATTCTTGTTCGTTGCTATCAACAAGTTTACAAAGTGGACGAAAGTGACTTCCGTGAGGAGGGTGACTGCTCAGTCAGCTATCAAGTTCTTGAAGGAATTGGTGTGTTGTTTCGGAGTTCCGACAAGGATCATCAATGACAGCGACACCCAATTCACGAGCCATGCCTTCATGCAATATGTTCAAAACCTCGGATGCAATATCTCATTTGCCTCTATGGCACACCCCTGGAGCAATGGAAAAGCTGAGAGGGCGAATGCTAAAGTGCTTCGTGGACTCAAGACAAGGACTTTCAATACGTTGCAGAAGCACGGCAGGCGGTGGATTGAGGAGGTGCCAGTAGTTCCCTGGTCCCTCAGAACGGCACCTAATCGAGCTACCAGGCATACTCCCTTCTCCCTGGTCTATGGGGCAGAAGCAGTTATCCCCATAGAACTCATTTACGGGTCTCCTCGAGTGCTTGCCTATGATGTAGTAGCGCAAGATCAGCACCACTGTGACGATTCTGTCCTATTCGAGGAGAACCGTCTCCGGGCCGCTACGCGTGCTGCACGCTATCAGCAAGGCCTGCGTCGCTATCAGAGCCGCAGGGTTCGTGCCCGGTGTTTTGAGGAAGGTGACCTTGTCCTTAGGCGCGTTCAGTCCGCCAAGGGTACACACAAGTTATCACCGAAGTGTGAAGGCCCTTACCCGGTAGCACGAGTTTCCAGACCTGGCACAGTCCGTTTGGAGACCGGAGATGGCACACCATTGCAAAACTCATGGAACATTGAGCATCTCCGTAAGTTCTACCCGTAAGGCGCGGAGGGTGCCGGGCCTTGCCCAGCATTGCAGAAGTTGCATGTAACCCCTTGTACAAGTCGGGGCGATGACCCCATGTAAGAGAAATTAAAGAAGCACTTTAGGGGGGGGCCCAACTAATATTGCATGTATGCACAAGCACACTCGGATCATTGCATAAGCATTTCATGAGCATTTGCATACCCATATAGATAGGATTATATCCTGCATTCATTCTAAGCTACATGGAGTTGCAGGTTCTTGACGTGAACTTGGCTTCGAGAAGAGACGAGAAGATTGCACGGCACGGCGATCCCCGGCAAGACAAACAGATAAGTTCACCTCTTGTCCATTAGTATTCTGTAAAGCTACTTTGCATAAGAAAACCTCGCCTGCCTCTTTGAAACTTAGGTGCTCCCATCCATGACTCGAACGTTGCTTCGGTCAGGGTGGATGCAGTGGCCTTTGGGAAAAAAGGAGTTGGCAGGGGGCTGGCCCCTCTGTCTATTCCATGGTAGACGAAGTTCTCCGTCAGACAAAGAGGGTGCCAGCGGGATATCTTGCCAGGGAAAACTTGTTTATTCTATTAAAGACGCACTTTGCCTCTACATGGACATACACATGCACGAGTTCCCGAGAAGACTCATCTTTTTCATTCATATGCAGTTACAAATACAATCATTACAGAATACAAAGATGGACTTGAGATATTACATTATTTAAATTAAAATTTGGCAATTGCCGGAAGATTTAAGATTGAAAAAAGATAAGTGTCCCGTAATCCCATCTTTTCATTTTCCCTCCTTCAGGCACAACGGTGGAAGGAGGAGAAGACAAGAAAAGGAGCACCCAAGCAGGAGCCCACCCCGGTCTCATTAGGGCCCATTGATCACGGCCTGACAAGACCGTGAGTGGCAAGGCTGTGGAGGAGGAGTGCGAGGATGGGGTGGCAACTTCTGGTCACCACCTCCAGAGCCAGCAAGAAGCCCCGGCTTGAGTACCGGTGGAGTCATCCACAAAAGCTCAGCCGAAGGACTGCTGGAGGTGAGGAGAAGACACCAAGAGAACATCCCTCTCCGGCTATCACCCGAAGAGGCTGGAGATGACGATGCTGGGGAGGGATGGGAAGAGCGGAAAGATGAGGCGGCAGGTTGATGGTCGGAGGCGAAGGCATCCACGCCATCATACTCTGACCTGACCCCCTGCCACCTGCCTTCTCCGTCTTCCCTCGCTTTCTCCTCACCACCACAGATGCCAGGAGGCGCCAAGTCTCAGGTCCGACGCCTCCAGCGGAGAAACAGCAAGCGACCAGGACGACCGGGAAGCTCGAGGTGTGTCGTGCCCCACCTTGGCGGACAGCAAGGCACGCCTCCCGTCGACATTGACTCCAAAGCCTCTGAGAGGGGCGATACTGGAATTACCAATGATCTCCAGCTCCTCCTCCCGGACGAGCATCAAAGAAACCAGAAGATTCTCCATGCTAAGGACCAAGCCCACTGCCCGGGCGTCGGCACCAACATGAGGGGAAGGGCAGCTGCTCCGTCAACAAGCAACCACTGCCCTCCTCCACTAATTCAAGACGGATGGACCCACTTCAAGATGCTCTTCCGCACCACGCGCCTTCGTTACCTACCCCGTGCTATGCATGCGGCATACGAGGCTAAGGATAAGAGCGCGTTGTGGGAAGAGTAACTTGACATTTCTTACCCCGTGCGTTAAAGTCATTCACGGGCCATCACTGACGTGGCCCCACCATTGTTGTCTTTACACCACATGCGGGGAAATCGGAAACCGCCCCCAAGAACAAGAAAAATGAAGCAGCAAAGGAGAACTTCAAAAGGGGCCAACCCCTTCAGTAGCCCTACTTGTGCACTTATTAGGCCCTACCCCGCCGATGCTCAGTAGCATGATCGGGGTAGGCCGGGGGACTTCTGTCGGTGCAACAGACCCTGGTTATGTTGCCCAACTGTGCACAGGCACACGATCAAGATTGGAGCACCAGCTTAAGCCAGAGATTGAAGAACCAGGAGACTCAAAGAACCAACATACAACTAAGAGAGATTAAGATCGAGCCAAAGGGATAGGAAATCCGCAAGAGAAGTGGCTCCCTCGCCGGGAAGGCGAGCCTGGCAAGGGGCCAGGCCACCACCAGAAGCAAGCAGCCAAGACTCCCCGCCAGCACCTGTCGGGGCTTGCGGGGCATGAACTTCCCCACTGACCATGCAAGAACGAGCCACGTCGTCAATCAGTGCGATGTCAAGCGGCAAGGTGATTAAGTGGCAGCATTCGCCACATGGCAGCCATCTCCTACAGAAGAAACCCATAGGTGACACCCGTTCAACGACGTGTCAAGAGAACGGGTGCGGAGCTGGCAAGATAAGCCCGGCAATCCTTGCCAGGCAACTAGTGATGTCACATTGAGCGGTCCAGTTAATGCACCTTGCCAGCCCATAGAGTTAGGTATGATAGTACTATTTGCTATCATATCAGTGGGTAATGACTGTTTTGCCACTGTGGTGACCCTTAATCTATAAAAGGAGGCCCATGGCAATTGTAGGAGGGGGTTAGAGGGTTGGAAACTTGACAAAACCCATGCCATCATACCCTTGTGGTCACCGTAGCCCTCAGGTAGACCTTGCCGGGCCAATGTCCCACATACCACCACATTCATTTCCACCATCAATCCACCAAAGTAGGAGTAGGGTTTTACACCTCACGTCGGCCCGAACCTGGGTAAATTGCTTGTGTGCTCTCTGCCATGCTGCCGCGCGCTAGTCTGCTCTTTGTGCAACGCGACGTCCACCCGCCTAACCAGCAAGGGGCCGCGCGGTCCCATAGGCGGCCGTGGATATCCCGTGACAAGCCACTTGGTGGACCATGTTTTCATCGAGATTTTCCTCCGCGGGCGTTCCAGTAGGCCCGTTCTATTGTGCGGTTGGCACTTGAATGTCCTCGCCGAGGTTCTCAATGGCTTCGAGGGTAGCACCATTATTGGCGCCACCCAAGGTGTTGGTCGTGCTTCTACTTCCATTCTGACCCTTAGATCGCCTTTTCTGGAGGCAATGTTTAGGGTTTTCTTTAGGTTTCTCCTTGGGGTAATATTTGGGAGTGTCGACCATGTATACATCGTAGGTAGACGTTCCAGTCCAATTCCCTTTTACTGGGTGCGGCTGCTGATGTATTTTCCCTAGAATCGCCACGGACGTCTTCATCCATGTTCGTCACTTCATGGGAGCCATAGTTAAGTCCATCGGTCAGGTCCTCGACCATGGCGACAAGGTAGGTCGTGGGTGGGATAAAAACTTCCTGGTCGTTGGCTTTACATCCAATCTGATCTTAAATAGTGGATGACATCACCAGCTTTTGGATTCGATCCAGCACCGCGTTTACTTGCGAGAGCTCCTCGGTGCCCAGGGCCTGGCTAAACTGGCCTGATTTGGAATAACTTATCTCGGCTACTTGACGTAGAACCGTCCTCTTCCCTGTTTGTTGGTTTAAAATCCGGCAGACCTCGGGGTAGGGGTTCCCGAGCTATGGATCTCGAATAGGTGGTAACCAGAACAAGGGAGATGATATTTATCCAGGTATGGTCCCTCTTAATGGAGGTTAAACCCTATGTCCTGCTTTTGGTTTATATTGATGGAGATGTATTGAGTACAATATTGATATACCTCGAGATCATAAGTTGTGTTCTAACCCTAGGGCTAGGTGAATGAATTGTGATTCTGTCCCCTCTACGGGCTAAACCCTTTGGCTTATATACACGCTAGGTAGGGCATCTAGGGTTACATGGTCGGTATCCAGGGAGACTACATGTAGGTGCTAGGAGATGTCTTGCAGTATATGTCAGGTCTTCGGCAAATGCAGTCTTGATCACATCTAGGTGTGTAGCTTCCGGAGTCCATATATGGAGAGTGAGGCCCATAGCCATGCTCAAGGACTATGGGCCGACTCAGTTGTGTCATGCGTACGATGATCTATGGGACCAGCAAAGGCCCCTTTGCGGTTCGACTAGGGAGATCGACGAGCAGAAAGAGCAGAACGCACGAAATTTACCCAAGTTCGGGCTGCTGTGAAGCGTAATACTCTACTCCTACTTTGATTGTACTGAGTACTTGTGCACAAGTACAAGGAGCGCGACTTGTTGGCAAGGTTTACATGGCAAGTGCAGCTACGCGTGTAATTGGGCAAAGTGTCGACCTTTGTAAAGGTAGCCATGGGCCTCCTTTTATAGGGAAAGGGGTCACCAGAATGGAAATATAGTAGATTTTTTCAAAACTATGACGTATTTTATAGAAAATTCGGAAACTATAGCAAAGAGTGGAGAAAAATCAAAACTAGCACCCCCGTCGGCCACGTGTGGGCCGAAAAGGGTGTTTTCGGCCTCCCTTTGGCCGAGATGGACTTTTCGGCCTTGCCTTGGCCGAAAAGGTGCGTACCTGGAACGAAAAGACCTTTTTGGTCAGAAGTAGGCCGAAAAGTCCTTTTTGGTTAGGAGTAGGCCGAAAAGTCCCTTGAGCCCACCTTTTCACGTTAATGGTTGACCGAAGTTGCATGGCTCCACTCTTCGGTTTACGTTAGGCCGAAGTGATTTATTAAAAAAATTGTATATAAATACTGTGCAACCATTGCCCATCTTAGACATTGAAAAAAATATTTTTGTGCAACCCTTTCCCCTCAATATTTTCCCGCCAACTCTTTCCCGCCACCCGTTTCCCGCCAACCCCTTCCCGCCATATGTTCCCGCCACCCGTTTCCCGCCAACCCCTTCCTGCCATATGTTCCCGCCATACCACAGTAGTTCTTTCCCGCCATTTTCTCCTCTCAACCTATAAAACCCCCTTCAGGCGAAGGTGGATAAGCAGTCCAGTGTAGTGTAGTCGAGATGTCCCATTATCCTTTTGATCATAGTTTTTACCCTGGGATGATCAGGACTCTTCTGAATCTAGCTACCGATTTCAGGATGGACAATAGGATAGTTCCATGGGACGAACTCACCAGTAGTGACACCATAATGAATGAGTTGGCTCACGAATTACGTAGGTCTGGGTTGCCTGAAAGGACCTATGAGGAGGTACGTAAAGAACTTGTTAGGTTGTATGGAAGGTGGAAGAAGGTAGTGGAGCCGAAGTGTGTAACTTTTAGAAGGACTGCTACAAAGCATCCAATTTAATGAACTCAGGAGAGCGAGGACGAAGATGATATCTTCATGCCGCCGCTTCTGGGTTCTGCATCATCGAAGGGAAAGAGTTTTGCATCGTCCAAAGTCAAGTGTTCTACATCATCGAAGGTCAAGAGTTCTGCATCGACGGAGTGCAAGAGGACCGCATCGTCAAAGGGCAAGAGGGCTGCATCAACGGAGGATGACGATGATGACTTCATGTAGTATGTAAGTTGTATTCCAGTTCTACCGTTTCATTCAGATGTACTTGCATTATTAGTTTGTATTGTATTATTGTAGGGCATTATGTTCTATCTGAATTTCATTTTGCTGTATGTAAGATGTATTAGTTAAGTTCAACCACACCGTTTAATTCACATGTACTTGTATCTTAATTATCGGTTGTAATCTCTTTGGAAATGTAGCTAGAATAAGAATGTGAATTAATAGTAATATGTCTCTCGCATACATAAAACAATATATGTCTCCTGATCAGATAGAAGCAAGTGCGATACTAACACATACATGAAGCATGTCTCATACATAAATACTGACTCACAACTTCAAATAGTCTGAAACTAACATAGATAATGACTCATACATAGATATATAAGCATATCACTATGGGGGACGACGACGAGTCTGTGTCATCCTCGGGCAAGGACTGGAATGCGATAAGCGCTGAGGCGGTGGACGAGGCTCACGGTAACCACGACCATAGTTAACCTCATCTGTCACAGTCTGTGTCTCCTGCTTCGGTGGTGGTGGAGTGTGAAACACTATCTGCGGGAAGTCAGAAATGTTTGCAGCTTGGTCATCATCCTCGTCGTCGCCCTCAAAGTACGAAGCACCACCACTAAGCATCGGTGACTGCACTGAATGCATGAACGATTTTGACTGGTTGCCGCCTGCAGTAAAGTAAAACATGTAAAATTGATAAAAATGCATGAACGAAGCACCACCACTAAGCATCAGTGAGTGCTGAGAATGCAGGAACGATTACTACAATGTTGAAAAAGAATGTACTGAGTAGTGTTACCTAGTTCCATCTGTTGATGCCAGTAAGCTCCCTAGCTGTGAAGGAGGTGGCTGATGCCAGGAAGAGCTCCCTGGCTGTGAAGGAGGTGGTTGATGCCAGTAAGAGCTCCCTGGCTGTGAAGGATGAGGTTCTGCATGGTGCACAGAGGGTCGTGGTTCTGAATGGTTCACGGAGGGTCATGGTTCTGAATGCTGTACGGAGGGACGTGGAGGATGATGTGCTGGAGGAGGAAGTGCAACATCCGAAGACCGTCTACACGTAACAACTACGTAAATCCTGCGTAGCTTATCATCAAGCGGCCTCAACCACGAGACGCCCTCTCGTGGTGGGATAGTTTCTCCCCTCTAAAACAGCGGCATTAAGGTGGAAACTTCCTATCGCGCATGTACAGTCAAGTTACCATATACACGAAGAGTTAACCAATTATATCCTCATTGTATGATAGACACCATGAATAGATAACCAAGTGAATATGTCTAGGTTAACAAAAGACTTAACATATGAGAACCAAGGCACGTACTGTGTGGTGTCTGGTTCCCACAACAGAGGCAGTTGGGTGCATGTCACTGGTGAGAGGGGCTTCGATCTAATCAGGAGCAGCTGATGGAACCAAGTAGATCCTCATTGTATGCAGGTAACACTGTAGATACAACCCGAACATTTCCTAGTTAAAGGGCCGAACCTCACCCCAGATATTTGTCGGCACAGTAGTCCATTCGTCAACATAAGGGGTAATGCTATTAAACCAATAAACCATGGACTTGTTTCCTCCTAGGCGACTGTCCCTGAGATTGACATGCGCGATAGATGATTAGGTATATTCTAAATGCAGAGCTGACAACTGAAATAGTATTAGTACTTACTTGTGCACGTGTTCTGGCAAGTGTGGAATATCTGGAATGTCGGGCTCTTGATATAGACTGAACTGTCTCATAACCCTATGAAGAGCCATCTCCTCAACCGTCACATCGAACACCAACTTGGCCTTGGTCATCCAATAGTACCGATCTCTAGTGCACAATCCAGAAATCCCAACTGGTACCTCAATGATATAACCTGAGGCGAGTATGGCTCTCAGATAACTTGATCCTCGTGCAAACTATGAAACTGCGCCGTGAAGGATGGGTAGCATCCCCTAACCTGGCTATGCGCAAACTGTGTCTGTGCATGACAACAAATAAGCATTAGCAATACTATTGAATGGCAAGAAATAATGGAATTAATTGTTACTTAATATAGAAGTACCTCTCGCCGTGCCCAAACAGATCCCATAGTAGGCAAGTCACCGATAGCAGGCACATAAGCCCCAGCTAAGTCCTCCAAACCAAAAGGTTTATCAACATAGACAAAGGGTCGTCCAATAGGGAATCTCTCGTATGACCAGAGCTGCAACAATAATGGACATCTAACAAGACTAGATTTTCTAGACTTCAACAAGCAAGCTTTGCACAGGCCTCTGTACGTAGCCGCTAACACAGCAGAGCCAAAACTCCTCTGCAGAATATCCCTAGGGCAACGTGCGTCAGCTATCTCTCGTGCAATACCGATGAGTCGTGCATCGAGAGAGGTCACATGGTTCTCTGTAAACATCGTCTTGCCGAACAGCCAAAGAATATATGCCTCTAGGGACCGGTCAATCTGTGCCTCCGACAACTGAATATCGGGATATCCTAACGAGACAATCTACATAGAAATGTAATGATTGTATGAATATCGAGGAACTAAAAAAACAACATTTGTTTAAGTGGCCGTGAAGGTTACCTAAAACTGGCTCAACCATCTAAAAAGAGGCCCGTGAGGATCATTGTCTATGGCCCTAGCAGTCGGCACCGCAGCCAAAAAACGGATCTGCGTCGCTGCTTGCCAACCAGATTCTGCCTCGAAGGGACCTATGGCAGCACCGGCCAGAGGTAATCCCAACAAGTAAGACACATCCTATAAAGTAGGCGCCATCTCTCCCCAAGGAAAGTGAAACGTATGTGTCTCTGGTCTCCATCTATCTAGTAAGCATGTAAGGAGTGACTTGTTGTAAGAGAAATGTTTCACTTGCCTCTTGTCTAACTGCAATGGTTCAGCTGCCTCATCTATGTCCGGATCATCAATCCACTCATCCAATGTACCCTCAACCAGCCGTGCCAAGGGTAGAAGTCCAGCCCAACTTAACCTACAAAATAAAGAGATTGTTAGAGGCTATTAAAAGTATGTCAAACATGTAAGTCATTATATGAATTCCATTATATGCACACATACCTATCAACACATGAATCGTGTATCATCTAGTTAGTCTTTGGGGTATGAGTGACCAACACGTCTAAGTTCTTGCCCACTTCCATAAGGGCGCCCAGTGCTTTCTATCGATGTTGCCATTAAGCAATGGATACAAAGACACATCTGCAATTCAAACAACAAATCTCAGGTGCAAATAAAACATAGTACAAACATATTACAAAATAAAACATAGTACAAACATATTACAAATTAAAACATAGTCCTGACATATTACAAATTAAACATAGTCCTGACATATTACAAATTAAAACATAGTGCTGACATATTACAAATTAAACATAGTCCTGACATATTACAAATTAAAACATAGTCCCGACACATTATATAGCTTGTGATATATTTCTTCCTCATCCGCCCCTTCGGCCTCGACTGCCACGACCACGTCCGCCTCTTGCTCCTGTTGTCGCAATCATCGATGTGGAAGCACTCGTCAATGTGGAAGCACCATCTTTGTTTATGCCAGGACAATATTTCATCCTATGCCCATAAGACGCGCATAACAAACATTGTCTGGTTGCTCCACCAGCTTAAGATTGGTCCATATCGTTCCGGATGCGACGGGCCTTTCGTCTGCCCCTACTTGTTCGTCGAAGGTCTGGATGTTGGATGTATACTCTCTCACCATCGTTTACCTTGTTGAAATTGCCGACGACTCTAAACCCTATCATCTCATATGTCAATGTGTTGTGCACTGCCTCTTTTAAACAGTATGGGGACACGAAGGAGATACAATCCAACTCAATCTGGCCATAGGCAGCCAACACATGAGCGCAAGGTAGGTGGAACAACTTCGGTTTGTTGCATGTACACTCACACGTTGGATAAAATTTAGTTCCAATTTTTACCTCGTGTGTCTTGACCTCATGTCCAGAACCAAAACCATTAGTAGGAAGCTGAACCTCATACCTCCTTTCTTGATTCCCTATGAGTCTGACAGTGTGCTTCTTTGCTTTCTGTATCTTCTTTGCCATGTATTCCATGACACGGCTACAATAAGGTGTGTTGTGATTATCTTCAATATTCTTCTTTGCTAACTCGTGCCTTTCTCTGAAATATCTCAAAGTGCCATGGAATACAATCTCCACAATAGCTGTGAGTGGCAATGCTCTATTCCCTCTCAGCACAAAGTTATAGACCTCTGCAAGATTGGTTGTCATGTGGCCATACCTAACTCCATGGGTGTCATGCAGCAAAGACCAATTCACTGGAGGCTCTTTATCTAACCACTCGGAAAAATTCTTTATTGCCCTTCCCTTCTTTCTCTTAGTATTAGGAGGGTTAATTGCTGGCAAGTCACAAAGACCTACTGGCTCCTCTAGCTCCGCGATGAGTGCTGCTAATTTAACCTAATCTTCTTCCATTTTCTTCCTCGCACGGACCTGCTTCTTAGTAAACTCATCGAGTTTTGATGAAATAAATCCATATTTGCGCTGCTAGCTGTGTTTGCATAATTTTTTGAACAAGTTCATCAACCGCTTGTTCTTGAACTGTGAGAAAAAATTAGTCCCAAGATGGCACATGCACCGCCGGCTCTGCAAGTCGCTCCAAGGTGTTGGTTCGTCAAATGTTGGATTATGTAGTGTCTTCACGGCCTTCAATATACCAGCATGTCTGTCATGAATGAAACACACGTTTGGTCGGTCCTTCACGATGGCAAATTTCACTTGCTGGAACAACCATACCCAGTTGGGAAAGTTCTCACCATCCACAAATGCCATGGCAAGTGGGATGATTTGATTGTTCCCGTCCACACCAATAGCAGTCAGGATTTGCCCTCTATACTGACTGGTCAGGAATGTACCATCCACAAACATAACAGGAGGACAATGCCAGAAAGCTTGATGCAAATAGCGAAAGAGAAGAACACTCATTTCAACACGTTGAAATCTGGTATACTCAGCAACCTCATGTGTTGTACGTTCACATAAGTGTAGGGATTCCTCTCCTTCAGTATGCTAAGGAGACGGACAACATTATCATATGAGTCGAAGAACATCGCAAACCTTTCCTCCATAGCCTTCTTCTTAGCCCTCCAAGCCTTCCCATAAGGAATGACATAATTCCATTTGACCTTCACTGCTGTCTAGATGTGTTTTGCTTCCATATCTTTCTTCTCTACTATCTCAGTATAGATGAGTTGCTCAATGAGACTTGAAGTCAGGTTCGGATGCTTCACCAGTAGGTTCGTCCTCACACAATTATGTGGGACGACAATGGTGACAACCCAGTGGATGTCATACTTCAGCACGTGCCCGTGCACCTTCCCAGGACAACCTGTTTCAACACATTTCATGGTATAGTTTGTTAGACTTGATATGTGTGTCCGGAAAACCCTCTGCGTAGACATAGCCCACTTTATCACCGCATACTTCAATTTTTTCTTTGTATCAAACATAGCCCGTATATGTACTTGGTTCAGATTATATTGCCATGGGGTCTCATAGCCATTGTTGATCGTAAGGCCGGTGGATATGTCCTGATCCCATGCAAAAGGAATCGGTACCTCCACTTCATCCTCAGAATTTTCAGAATCTAGTTCCTCCACCAATCCATCCTCCTCCTCTTCCTCCACCACCCTCTGCATTTCATCCCCTTCCTCATCCCCATCAGCAAGACCAGAACCAGCTAGTATTATCGACTGACTACTTTGTCCAGTATCAGGACCACAAACATTGTGTGGCACGTAGTCCGACTCTTTCTCGGGTCGGCTAGCATCCACATCTTTCGGTTGTGACCCGCATAAAACAATCTCGTTAGCCACTTCACTGCCTTGGCAGGGTTCATACCCCCTGTGGATTTGTATGGTATTCTCCCCCTTAGGCACAGGTTGCACAGGTGCATATGGGTGGACTCTTCGGTCTCGGCAGTGTCTTAAGAGGGACAACCAATGCTGGCTCCTGCCTATCGGCATCAACTCCCACTTGACATTTTTACAGGATTTGGTCCACAATGCATGAATACTGACAGAACATACTTCAGGATCCATCCCGAAACTAGTTGTCAACCAGTACTTCAACTGTCTAATGTCCAGTCTGTCCGGGTCTGCTAGTGTCATGACGCCATTTTTAACCTCGCTAAGATCAACCCCCAACTCATTATATCGAACATTACCAGCGCCGTAGTAAACAGTCAGGTTTACTGATTCAGACATTTTCACCTATCAGACATTGTCATCTTCTCATTAATCACAACGAACACAAATATTAGTCGCTACATTAACTACGCGCTTAAATGCCACCACAAACATATTAACACTAAAATTCGCAATATGACTTATATACACTAACTAAACTATACAATTTAGATAAAATCAATTTGTGACAACATGGTTATACCATCGAAGCTTGTGTGCCTATATTCTTGCTCCTCTCTTTGACTCAGCAGCACCGGCCACCTCGCGGAGTACTTGCACCACTTGACAATGACACCGCCACCCCCTCGACGACCGGAGGTTCAACTCCGGTCACCCTCCCAAGCCGCACCTCCTCCTCCACAGCTACTACTCCTCCATAGCTGCTGCTCCCCCACAACTGCTCCTCCTCCTCATCAACACCTCCAGCCCAACTGCACCACCTCCTCCCCACCATGGCTACTCCCCAAACGCACAGAAAACTATCCCATAGGAAAAAACAACACCGTAGGTCGTCTGGATTGCTACGATCTACCGATTATGTGGCTTCGATGTGAAAATGGGTGGCAAATGGAGGAGATCAGTACGGGGTGGTGAGGTATAGAGAAGAACGAGAAAGAGAAAGGAAGAACAGAAGCGAACTGGCGAGAGGAAGGAGGCACCACACGGGGCTTACCCACTCCTTTTCGGTCGATGGGTGGCCGAAAAGCCTCTTCGGCCGCTGCCTGGCCGAAAAGGCCCACTTCGGTCTCGGTGTGGCCGAAGTCACTATTTTTTGTCTGGCCTCCACCGACGCCTAATCTTTGGCCCAGCTACACGTGTCTTCGGTCAACCGCGGGCCGAAAAGCCCTCTTCGGCCAAACAGTTTCCGAAAAGAACCTCTTCGGCCAACACTAGGCCGACGGGGTCATAGTTCTGGATTTGCTACAAAAACATCAACGAACACTGTAAATAGTGCTACAGTGCTAAATACCTAACTGTAGCAGGTTAGGACAAACACATTAATTGCGCCATGAGGTGTCATGTTGATGGAGCTCCCCGACAAGAATTGTCTCTCCTTTTGTGTCGTTCATCCATCTACCTTATATTTCCTTGACACGATCCTGGGACGGGTCTCATTACAGTTGTGGCTTCGGCGGCAAGTTGACATGTGCCTAGACTGGACTCACCTAACTACCTGCCTGCTTGACACCTATACGATAAGTGACAACCTGGTTGATGAGGTGGAGCAGTGGCAAGGTAGTGGATTCTTGCCGGGCTCAGGGCTTATCGGGTCTTCGCTAGCTTTTTGGCAAGGATCTTACCGGGAACTCCAAGCTTGTCTTATGTATTCCTGATCTCTATCCTGGAGGTCTTCTTTGCATCTTGTCATCTCGTCCTGGTCTTGTACTTAGTTGCCCTCCAGCAAGCTTTGCTGTTCGGAAGGCTGGTACTGCGTGTGCACAAGTCTGCAGTACTAAGGACCCAAAGCTTAGTATACTGGCAGGAGCCCCGGGCCAGGGCCACACACGCATATGAGGCGTCGTTGGGTCAGGCCCAAGTAGTGGACATGCACATGTGGCAGAAGATATCTTCTCTTTAACCACGTCCCCCATGACACAAGTTAAATTCGGAACATGGGAGAGGTGCGATGGAATGGATGCATTAGTAGTGCGCCTCCAAGAGCGCATCCACAATGGACGGTAAACAGCCAACCCCGTCCCTTCACAATAAAAAGGATTCCACAGCGGGTGCTGCTCATTTACCTCCTCTCTTTCCAATTTTCAAGCCGCCATTGTATTCCTCCTTGCGCCCAAAATAGAGCACAGTTCATCCATCCACCACGCCTACATGCCCGTTCCTCCCGAGCCTTCGTTCTTCAGCCGCCATGGCCTCGAAAATGAATAAAGATAAGGCGGAGAAGGCCGTCGACCCAGACGCAGGGGCAAGGAAGGGAGCTGTGGTAGAGGCGCGTAGAGAGCATGTCGTCTTCAAGCCTGCTCGACAAGAGCGACCTCATGGAGTGGTACGCCTGTAGGTGGGGGAGGGAGATGAGAGCTCACCCCCCCCACCCCCGTTTGCTTCCCTGCACCGTCAAGGGCAGCCCAGATAAATTCCACTTGTTCGTTGCTTACTTTTACTACAGACTCTGCCCTCCTTTTTCTGATTTCTTCAATGACATCATGTACTCATATGGATTCCACATTCTTGATTTCACGTCGAACACTATGACATGTATGTTCGTCTTTGCGCACCTTTGCCCAAATTTTGTCGGAGTTGTCCCCAACAATGCCATCATCCGCCATTGAAACATGGGACGCCCTTCCTGGAGCTATCACTTGGATTTCAAGGGGATGGAATAAGGGCATATACCTAGAGGGGAATCTTCACCGGAAGTGGGATAAGTGGCGAGGAGAGTGGTGTTGGATCAAGGAGGCAGATTTCCCGCCGCTCTGTTTGCCTTGAAAGACGAAGGTAGTCCCCAACAAGGAGTAGAGAGACCTCGAAAAGGATGACAAGAAGCTCACTGTTGCCGTGACCAGAATCCATCGCCTCAGGGTTGCTGAGCTCACAATCGAGATGGTTGGCGTAGATTTCCTCCGCCACTGAATCTCCTCACTACAGAACAAGGTAAGACCTTCTTGGGAGTTAAAAAATTATGCAGACATCATACAGTTACACCCTGGGCTGAACAATAACTTGATGGTCTTGTAGCACACTTCTGTCTGCCACGCACTGTTCTGGCCAGATGGCACATACTGGTTGCTAGCAAACATAGTCCTTTTGTGCAACAACTCAACTCTAAGCTCAATCATAGCTATGATGCCAAAGTGTAATGCACACGGTGTTGTCAGAACTTGAGCTAAGCCACCTAAAGAGCGTGTGAAGGAATTTTACAATAACTTGACGGAGGGGACCATCAGAGAAGAATCAGAGCTCATCTGCCCCACCACCAATGAGGAAGTGGCTTACATTGCCAGCAGGGCGGAGGAAGCAAGACTGGCCAAAGTGACCGGCAACTTTGGTTACTTGGTGGCTCAGGGTGATGAAGGAGTATGGATGCCCGAGGAAGACCTTGTCGATGATAGCAAGGCCGCCAAGGAGCAGGATGATGAGGCCGCTAGGTACTTTGCTGGCAAGGACATAGCCATGGAGCGATGATGTCTACTATGCAACTTTATTCTTGTAGACTTGTGTTGGGCCTCCAAGCGCAGAGTTTTGTAGGATAGTAGCAATTTTTGCTCAGGTGGATGACCTAAGGTTTATCAATCCGTGGGAGGCATAGGATGAAGAGGCTCTCTTTCAAACAACCCTGCAACCAAATAACCAAGAGTCTCTTGTGTCCCCAACACACCAAATACAATGGTAAATTGTATAGGTGCACTAGTTCAGTGAAGAGAAGGTGATACAAGTGTAGTAATGATGGTAGATATTGATTTTTGTAATAGGAACAATAAACAACAGCAAGGTAGCAAGTAACAAAAGTGAGCACAAACGGTATTGCAATGCTTGAAAACAAGGCCTAGGGTTCATACTTTCACTAGTGAAATCTCTCAACAATGCTAATATAATTGGATCATATAGCCATCCATCAACGTGCAATGAAGAATCACTCCAAAGTTCCTATCTAGCAGAGAACATAAGAAGAAATTGTTTGTAGGGTATGAAACCACCTCAAAGTTATCCTTTCTTATCGAACTATCCAAGAGTTCGTACTAACATAACACCAAGTTATCCTTTCCACTCGATCTATCTAATAGTTCGTACTAAAATAACACCATATGATACACATCAACCAACTCTAATGTCACCTAGATACTCTAGTGTCACCACGAGTATCCGTGAGTTGATTATACTATATGCATCAAACAATTTCAGATTCAGAATACTCGGTCCAACACAAAGAACCTCAAAGAGCACCCCAAGATTTCTACGAGAGAAACAAGGACGAAAACATGCATCAACCCCTATGCATAGATTACCCCAATGTCACCTCGGGAATCCGCGAGTTGAGTGCCAATACATATATCAAGTGAATCAATATGATACCCCATTGTCAGCATGGGTATTCATAGCAAGACACATCAAATGGTCTCAAATCCATAAAAGTATTCAATCCGATAAAACGAAATCTCAAAGGGAAAACTCAATTCATCAAAACAAGATAGAGAGGGAGAAACACCATATGATCCATCTATATTAACGAAGCTCGTGATACATCAAGATCGTCCAACTCAAGAACACAAGAGAGAGAGAGAGAGATTAAACACATATCTACTGGTACAAACCCTCAGCCCCGAGGGTGGACTAGTCCCTCCTCATTTTGGTGGCCATCGGGATGTTGAAGATGGCCTTCAGTGATGATTTTTCCCTCTCCGGCAGTGTGCCGGTATAGGGTCTAGATTGGTTTTTCATGGCTATAGACGCTTGCGTCGGCGGAATTTCTGATATAGGGTTATTTATGGGGGTTTCTATACTTATAGGATTTGTTTTGTCAGTAGTCTCATCTCAAGATGGGCTTCGAGCGGCCCACTACCCACCACCACACGACCAAAGCCTAGCGCGCCCTAGTGGGGAGTGGCCACCTCGTTCACCTTCTGGTCCTCCCACGAAGCTTCTAGTGCCTTTTTTGTTCCAAAAAATCATCAAAAAGTTCCGTTGCAATTCAAGAACTTTTGTTTCTGCACAAAACACAACACCATGGTAGTTGTGCTGAAAACAACGTCACTCCAGGTTGGTTCCATTTAAATCATATAAAATTGCACCCAAACCATATAAAATTGTTGTAAAAATGGCATGAATACTTCATAAATTATAGATACATTGGAGAAGTATCAACATCCCCAAGCTTAATTCCTACTCAACCTCGAGTAGGTAAATGATAAAAGAAATAATTTATAATGTGTGAATGCTAGCACAGTGCATAAGTTTGATCAATGAAAATTTCAATCACTTTTCCTAGCATCATAACAACAACTCTTTCTCATAAAACTCATCATGATAAATTAGCAATCAATTCGCATGTTACGGTTCAAACAATGCCTACTTTTGAAACTTAAGAAACTATGTTCTTAGTCACCAAACAATTGCAATTCAACCTTTTCTCAACAAATTGTAAGTAAGAGCTCCACATACTCAATCATCATATAGTCTTCTATGATTGCTAGTACTTAAAGCATAGTTTTAGAACAAATGGCATCCATCAAACACAGAGAAAGATAGGGGCTTAATGTTTCGCCTCCCAACTCATTTATCATCGAGATAATTGTGAACAATAATAAATCATGATCAACTATATTTGAATGGCCATATGTGCCTAGATATTTCCCCACCACATGATACTTGCCCACTAGAGAATAATTGAGGTTGAAATTATAATGCATACTACTGACTCATGCATAAAAGTAAATACTGAAAAGTAAAAGATAGGCCCTTCCAAGAAGGAAGTAGAGATTGCCATGTGCTTTTTGTTTTTGGATGCACAATCTCTTAATGCAAAGGAACTTCACATTATATTGCCCCTTATGATAGCAACCTTTATTATGCAGCCCGTCGCTTTTATTACTTTGCCATCACAAGTTTGTACAACGCTTATTTCCCCTTACAATAAAAGATCAAACATATTTAGGATCAATTTATATTGCTTTATACACCGATCAAAACATACTTGAATGATCTTATTCAATCCATAGGTAGGTATGGTGGACAATCATGGCAAGAAACTGGGTTTAACAGTTTTTGGATGCACAAGTAGTATCTCTACTCAGTACATATTCTTGGCTAGCAAAAGATCCTAAGAAAAGACCACATGTTGGAGGATCCATAACAATATAACTTCTATGAGAATATTGTCACATCCCTAGCTTCTGGTAATGCACTAGGCTAGACCTCTTGTGTTGCATCATGTTTAAATTTTTGCCTAAAATTGAAATGGGGATGTTCAAACCCTAGCATTAAATCAACTCAACTAGGGTAAGTTAAAATCTTTTCAATAAACCCAAAAGGCCCCTAAGAAAAGTTCATGATTTCTGGTTAAGGTGGAAACCTCTGCCAAAAATGATGAATATATCCTTAGGTCATTTTTGGATTTTTGAATTAAATCATATTGTATTTGACTTTGGGCATTTAAATACTATAAATAATTTAAATGCTCAAATAAATGTTGGAAATTGATAAGGGTCACTGGAATAATTCAGAAAGCACCCATAATTATTTCCAGGATTTTATAAAATGATTTGATATTAAAACAAATCAAAAACAAATTGCAGAAAATGAAAAAAAAAAACAGAACAGAATTATAAAAGAGAGAGAGGAACATTACCTGCAGCCACCTGGGCCACTTACCC
>NC_057797.1:299779557-299787476 GCF_018294505.1 Triticum aestivum
CCACCGTCTTCAACCTCTGCCAGTAGGCAGAGGCGTGTCGACGCACCCGCGCCCGAGCGCCACCTCCTGCTTCCACCTCCTGCTGCCCCCCTCATCGCCCTGGACTTCCTCCGCGACGCCACCCGACCCCGATGCTCTCTCACTCTCCGGTTCTCTCTCCCCCCTCGCTCCTCTGCTCTCTCTCTCCCTCACGGCCGCCCAAATCAGCCGGTGCCGCCGCTGCAAGGCACCGCGCCCACCGCCGTCCCCTTGCCCCATGGCTATGACCCCTAGCTCCGCCTCGCTGTCGTGAAGCTCCACGCCGAAGAACACGCCTGCGGATGCCTAGCAGCGCCGTCGCCGACGCCATCTTCGTCCTCCGCACCGACGGCCGCCGTCGACCGATTCGTCATCACCAGGCCGTCCCCGAGCTCTCTGAGATCACCAACGACCCTGCCGTGAGCTCCTCTACCGACCCCCCCTTCTTCCCTGTCCATTAGCTCGTCGTATCCGTCGTTTCCGTCGAGACCGAGACCCCACCGGCGCCGGACTTGTCGCCGTCGTCGTTTTGGTTCACCTCCGTCCAGACCGAGCACGCAGACGTACTCAGAGCGCTCCCAGGAGCCCGTAGCGCCCACCAGCCCCTCCTCCCATGCACCATAGCGCCATCTCCGCTGTTGCCCGAGCTCCGGCCGCCGCCGCGAGCTCGACTCCGGCGAGTACAGTGCACCCCGTCCACTCCTTCCTGCTCCGTTGGATGCGGAAGAGCACGGGCTACGCCCCGGTGGTCTCTGCGCGCTTTTTCGCCGCCTGTAGCCCATTCCGGCGAAGCGCCGCCGCGTGGTTTGGTCGTCGCCGGCCGAACCCCGGCGAGGCTGACGTGGCGGCTTACTTAGCGCTAATCCCCACCATTAGCCACCCCACCAGCCGCTGACAGTGGGCCCCAGAGCCAAGTCAACCCTGGGCAGTGCGGGTTTGACCCAGGGTTAACCCCAGTGTCACTGACGTGTGGCCCCCACATGTCAGGTTTGACCTGGTCAGCCCTGCTGACGCCTCTGTGACGTCACGCTGATGCAGTAAATAATTTTCCGGATTTAAAATAAATCAGAAAATTTCAGAAAATGCCCTAAACTTCAATAAATCATAGAAAATTAACCGTAACTCCAAATTAAATAATTTATATATGAAAAATTATCAGAAAAATTCAAGGAATCCATCTGTACCATTTTCATGCATGTTAGAACAACTTATCACTACTGTTTAGGACAAATGAAGTGAATGGCATTTGAGTAATCACATATGGAGTTTGAATTTGAATCTTGTATTCAAACCAACTTCATTTAATCTGTTGCTAGTTGCATTAGCTCAAAACACATTCATTTTGCCATGTCATGATCATGCATCATATTGTGCATTGCATTGATTGTGTTTCTCCTGTGTTGCCGGTAATTGTCCCCTCTCGATAGACGTGTACCGACGATGTGATCGTTGACACTGATGAAGACTCAATGTTATCTTCAGAAGTGCCAGGCAAGCAAAACCCCCTTGTTCATTCCGATACAATCCCACTCTCTCGCTCCTGCTCTCTTTTACTGCATTAGGACAACATCGATTCATCTGTTACTTGCTGCGGTAGCTGAACCCTTTATCCTCTGCATGACCTGTCATTCCACAGTAATTAGATGAAACCCACTAGCATGAGTAGGAGTTGTTTGAGCCCTGTTGTGCCTACTCATTCATGTTTGTTTGTCATGCCTGCTACTGCTTAGAGTTGAGTCAGGTCTTATTCATCGGGGATGAATCAGAGGCGTGTGAACATGTCCTACTGTGTGTGAGCTAAGTGTGTGAACACGATTTGGTAAAGGTAGCGGTGAGAGGCCATGTAGGAGTACATGGTGGGTTGTCTCATTGCAGCCGTCCTCAGGAACTGAGTTCTGTGTTTGTGATCCATGATTCAGCTACTACCACGCATTGGGCCCGAAACCAATGGACCCTCTCGGCTTCTTAATCACCCTTGTCCTCTGTCCAGGAGTTGCAAGTAGTTTCTGGTGTTTGCAGTATGCTGGAGGCCGTGGACAGCGCTGACCGTAGGGGTGGGCTGTGATGCGGTAGGCACGTGGCCGGGTAAACCGGGCGCCCGTTTGGTGTCACGGAACCCTGTACACATCGTTTGGGGCTGTGAGCGAAACTCCGGCCGGATCTCCTCATGGATGGAACCCGAATAGGCGATAAACCTGGACTAGAGACTTGAGTGTTTAGGTAGGTCGTGGCTGACACCCACGTTGGGCTTCCGCTTGAAGGTTGCCGAGTACATGTCGTGTAAACGGCGGTAAGTGGTGAGAGCGTGTGTGAAGAAGTACACCCCTGCAGGGTTAATATGATCTATTCGAATAGCCGTGTCCGCGGAAAAGGACTTCTGGGTTGCTTATATCAGTTCATAGACAAGTGAAAGTGGATACTCTAAAATACGCAAGATAAGCGTGAGTGCTATGGATGGCGTTCTCGCAGGGAGACGGGAGCGGATCCATAGTGGTGTATTGATATGGTGAATATGTGGACTCGTGTGCGCCACCTCAAAAGAGTCGCTTGCAGTCGTAGTTTAGGATAGCCACCAAGTCAAAGCTGGCTTGCTGCAGATAAACCCCACCACCCCTTTGTTGATAATGATGCATATGTAGATAGTTCTGATGTAAGTCTTGCTGGGTACATTTGTACTCACGTTTGCCTATTTTATGTTTTTGCAGAGAGACTTCAGTCTCACTAGTATTTCCGCGTGGTCTTCGACGTTTAGCTTGATACCTCAGCTACGATCTTGTGCCCTCGGCAGGATCTGATAGATAGTCAGGCTTCTCAGCCTTTTCCATTTATAGATGTCTGTACCCAGACATGATAGCTTCCGCTTGTGCTTTGACTTGTATGCTCTGATTGTTGGGTCATGAGACCCATGTTTGTAATATCCCGCTCCTCGGAGCCTATTGATTAAAATACTTGAGTCGTAGAGTCATGTTGTGATGCCATGTTGTGTTTGCACATATCGAGCATATTGTGTGTATGTGATTGAAATGCTTGGTATGTGTGGGATCTGACCATCTAGTTGTTTATCTTTAGTAGCCTCTCTTACCGGGAAATGTCTCCTAGTGTTTCCAACGAGCCATGGTAGCTTGCTACTGCTCCGGAACACTTAGGCTGGCCGGCATGTGTCCTTCCTCGTTCCTGTGTCTGTCCCTTCGGGGAAATGTCACGCTTTGAGTACCGGAGTCCTGTTAGCCCGCTACAGCCCGGTTTACCGGAGTCCTACTAGCCCAGTGCTACAGCCCGGACCCACTTGCTGATGACCGACACGTTCGAAGCTGGGTCATGGATGCCTGTCCCTGTAAGTCTGTGCCACTTTGGGTTTACGACTAGTCATGTCAGCCCGGGCTCCTTATCATATGGATGCTAGCGACACTATCATATACGTGAGCCAATAGGCGCAAACGGTCCCGGGCAAAGGTAAGGCGACACCCGTGGGGATACCGTGCGTGAGGCCGCAAAGTGATATGAGGTGTTACTGGCTAGATCAATGTGACATCGAGTCGGGGTCCTGACAGCGTTGGTATCAGAGCTTGACTGCCTGTAGGATTACCAAGCCAAACTGGTCAAAGTTGAGTCTAGAAATTCTTTAGTTATATAAGGGAATTGATTGTGGGATGGAACGTAAGGCTTTTTTTTACTCCTTATACCTTATGCCCTTCTGATCTGAGTCATCTTATCTTTCCTACGGGGTTAAGGAACTAGGTCTTCTCATCTATCTATCAGGATGACATGTTACTAATCCGTAGACTTATAAGATTTTTGGACTTAAGCCTCTGTTCATGTTTTTACTGCTTCCGTATGTTAACTGATGATCTCGAAACCTTGATATTGTGCTTCTGAGTGGTTATGCCACCATTTTTGTGAATGTCTCAAGTCTTTTCTGAGCATTTACAGCCGTTATGCTGTCCGAGTCATCCCAGGTTTCTAAATAGTCTGATGCATTTGCAAAATCCTTTCCCTCTGGTTTCGATGTTCCTTTATGCCAGCTCAATCACACTAATTGTTGAGTTGAGGTATTCTATTGCCTTGACATATATGTTGGAGATATTATTATGACCCTAGGTGTCTTAGGGGATCATCTAGTAATTTAGCCATGTTTTGTGATCCCCAGTGTGATGATTCTGGCTTTTATTCTCGAAAGCATCCCGTGATGCCACTTAGTAGTAGGTATTCTATTCCTTGGGCTTTGAACCCGAGATTCACTCTACTTACTTCATGTTGATAATGTTTGCTAGTTCCTTCAGGATATTAGTAACTTTGCGATAGTCCTCGGGGTCCGTGGTATTTCCTTCTTCCAAATACTATGAACCACTTATGGCAGATGTTTATTGGATCAAAAGATCACAATTAGAGTACTCTTGAGGAGTTCTCCATTCATAAATCGTGACTCTGCCAGTTCTACCTTTCTGCATGGGTTATCCGGAAGAAATATGTTGAACTTGGTTCGACATACTAATCTATGCATCCACAACTCAGAAAATTATATGTTCCTTTGAGTTGTTCTCCTTAGTTGCATTTTGACCCTCGTATATCAATTGATAGTCAAGAGTATGCGTGCGTTCGTTTATCGATGCCTATTACTCTTGTGGTCCGTCAAGCCATTCTGTCCTGAATGACTTGGAGAAACAAACTCCAGTACCTCATCCATATCTAGGATTGGGTCAAAGTAGTTGTATTCCGCAGATCAAATGCCAATCCAGCTTTTGATTCTGTTCTACCCTGAAGTATTACCGTCTTTATGTCAGGATTTTCATGAGGATTGCACCGGCTCTTGTGAATTCTTGATGTAGTGATACTTCTCGCCATCATTATTCATCCCTCGGTTCCGTGTTGTCGCAACCGGAATGCCGACAAGTGAATCGTGATGTGTGAATTCAATACTCCTAGCAACCTTGTTGCTTGGTAGTTAATGGACAATAATTTCATTCTTAGCGTGTTGGTTTTGAATCATCATTCTAAGGTTGATCATGCTACCTAGTCCTTATTTCCTGGTGCACTCTTTGATTGATGAGTTAGGATTTGTCAAGTCCTCGCTCATTTGATCATATCATCTTGCCCTGAAAAGCAAGATTGTTCTCGAGCTTAGTAACATATCGGTGGTTCGTGATTTTCCGAAGATCTTCTCGGAAGTACTACCAGGTCGTCACCTGACCGTTATGTTGAGCCCGTGATCAAGTTGGTTTCTTATGAACCACCTTCTTTCCAAGAATCGGTGTTAGATATCCCTGAGCTAGTTGGTTAAGCTGGACAACAACTTGGAGAGTTGGAAGATAAAAACTTGTCTGACTTAGTTCGTTCCAAAGGGATATTCTTGTGTAGTGTGTGTTGAAGAAAGATGATATCTTCATCGATTGGTCCCTGTGATCAGTTGCTGGACCTATTGTCTTATCAATCCCTTGATTTGAGTGTGGGCTATCGTCAAATCAAATCAGTACCAACGATGCTCGTAATGTTGTCCTACTCGTGGTTGATCCCTCGAGCATACACCATTACATCTTTGGTCTGACCAATACTATCACCGTGTTCACATGATGGTGGAAGTCCAGTGATATGGAAATTCCGATGAGTTGCTGTTGAGCCCATCAGTAGCATTTTGTCTCCCCCCATGAATCATGTTGAACATCAACCTAGTGTTGGAAACTTGTGTAAGCATTTCTTCGTGTTTCGTTCATGAAGCATATGTTCGAATGAAAGTAGTGATTTTCCCTAATTCATGTGCATATGATGCAAGTTGCCGCCATGAATTTGAGGAAGACTGTTTTGTTTCCCTGGAATCATTCCAAATTAGTCATGCACACGTGCGAAGTATTCTGTGGTCTGGAGACTTGCAACCTTCATTCCATATGTGTCCCGAGCACACCAAGCCACTGATTGATTTGTTCAAGGGGAAGAAGTTCCTTCATAAGAGCTAATCATATGACTTATGCAAGGACTTCGTTATCCACGGTGATGGTTCCCAACCAGAACTCGGTAGTGTTTTATTGTAAGACTACCACGTGGTCATGCTTGTCCGGGACAACGTGTTCACATGTTTGTAGCAGAACCAGCTCATGTTTTGGAGCTTACTATCGTAGCTCATTTCCCGAGAATCTCGCAACGTCATCTCGTCGATTTGTGTTGCAAACTTTCATTTTTTCTTTCTAGACTCGATGAGTCTGGAATATCCTGACACCAACCAGATCTGAATCTCAGGCAGATATGATGGTTTGGAACCTTTCCCAAGAACTATAATATTGGTCCCTCTATAACCGGTAAAGTGGATGTCGTGGCCAACACACCCAGCCGGAAGATCCATTATTGTAGTATCTTGATTGAAGAAGTTGGCCACCTCCCCATAGGGATTTCGTAGGATTACTCCCTAGTTGCCCCTATGGATTTCTGTGTTCCGAAGTCCGATCTTTTTACTTGATGTTCTAGATATCAAACCATATCTATGAATGGGTTACACTAGCACATCAAGGAGAACATTAGAAGCGGAGTGCTAAATGTCTCTCGGTCGATCGTCCAGATTTTGTTCCTTGGCTCGCTAAGGTGAAATCTGAGAAAGTGTTATCCTCCTTTGCATCTGCATCGTCCATCGCTATTCATCATGTTAGTAAGTTGTGTTGCCAGAATCCTTGACACGGATATTGGTAAAATCTTGATGAATGTGGAAATGCTCAAGTTCTTGAGAGCACGCACAAGCGATACGTGTTATCATCGGCACTAACCGGGATTGCTCCTAGTCTCTTCGGTTATGCTATAACCACTCCAACAGTGAATTCACTCTCTATTGTTGGGTTCTTCCCCAGTTACCAGAATCGTTCCCAGCATTTGCATTTTGTTCCCAGCTTGCACCACCAATGTCCCTTCCATTTCCGGTGATAAGTAAATTCATCCATTGCGTTGTCTTCAACAAGGTAATCCACATCATCCAAGTCCGAGTATGCCATTCTACTGACCCCCTCCAAACGATCGCTCGAGAATTGCCTTAGGCTGGTTTAAAGAGTTTCAATGATCTTTGAATCAAAAGTAATTCTTTTTGCCACTTAAGGGGATATTTCTACGAGTCACCTTCCCTAAGGTGTATCGTTATGGTATCATGGCAACTCAACTCCTCGCTACGTTGACAATCGTTTACCACCTTCTTAAGCGTGAAATTGTGGTCTACCTAGTGAACCTTCGTCATCTGCTTCACTCCATTCCTATGGATGTGTATCTCGTGTCTCAACTCGAGAGATGGTTCTATGTCTCATTCCGTGAGTTAATCCTGAGTTGTTCGACCTTCGAGAAGATCGACCCTTCTAGAGTCTCCTTCCCTCCAGGCCATGTTGGCAGGATTTCTCAGAGCAAGACGACAAGGCAAAGATGGTGTTCAAATCAACGTTCATTTGAAATACAACCTGGATCGTGAAGATTGTACTAGTTTCCGCTTCCCCTTCATCCTACCCTACGCTTGAATCTCGAGACGAGATTCTTGTTTAGTGGGGGTGAGTTGTCACATCCCTAGCTTCTGGTAATGCACTAGGCTAGACCTCTTGTGTTGCATCATGTTTAAATTTTTGCCTAAAATTGAAATGGGGATGTTCAAACCCTAGCATTAAATCAACTCAACTAGGGTAAGTTAAAATCTTTTCAATAAACCCAAAAGGCCCCTAAGAAAAGTTCATGATTTCTGGTTAAGGTGGAAACCTCTGCCAAAAATGATGAATATATCCTTAGGTCATTTTTGGATTTTTGAATTAAATCATATTGTATTTGACTTTGGGCATTTAAATACTATAAATAATTTAAATGCTCAAATAAATGTTGGAAATTGATAAGGGTCACTGGAATAATTCAGAAAGCACCCATAATTATTTCCAGGATTTTATAAAATGATTTGA
>NC_057797.1:299787614-299821963 GCF_018294505.1 Triticum aestivum
AAATGCCAATCCAGCTTTTGATTCTGTTCTACCCTGAAGTATTACCGTCTTTATGTCAGGATTTTCATGAGGATTGCACCGGCTCTTGTGAATTCTTGATGTAGTGATACTTCTCGCCATCATTATTCATCCCTCGGTTCCGTGTTGTCGCAACCGGAATGCCGACAAGTGAATCGTGATGTGTGAATTCAATACTCCTAGCAACCTTGTTGCTTGGTAGTTAATGGACAATAATTTCATTCTTAGCGTGTTGGTTTTGAATCATCATTCTAAGGTTGATCATGCTACCTAGTCCTTATTTCCTGGTGCACTCTTTGATTGATGAGTTAGGATTTGTCAAGTCCTCGCTCATTTGATCATATCATCTTGCCCTGAAAAGCAAGATTGTTCTCGAGCTTAGTAACATATCGGTGGTTCGTGATTTTCCGAAGATCTTCTCGGAAGTACTATCAGGTCGTCACCTGACCGTTATGTTGAGCCCGTGATCAAGTTGGTTTCTTATGAACCACCTTCTTTCCAAGACTCGGTGTTAGATATCCCTGAGCTATTTGGTTAAGCTGGACAACAACTTGGAGAGTTGGAAGATAAAAACTTGTCTGACTTAGTTCGTTCCAAAGGGATATTCTTGTGTAGTGTGTGTTGAAGAAAGATGATATCTTCATCGATTGGTCCCTGTGATCAGTTGCTGGACCTATTGTCTTATCAATCCCTTGATTTGAGTGTGGGCTATCGTCAAATCAAATCAGTACCAACGATGCTCGTAATGTTGTCCTACTCGTGGTTGATCCCTCGAGCATACACCATTACATCTTTGGTCTGACCAATACTATCACCGTGTTCACATGATGGTGGAAGTCCAGTGATATGGAAATTCCGATGAGTTGCTGTTGAGCCCATCAGTAGCATTTTGTCTCCCCCCATGAATCATGTTGAACATCAACCTAGTGTTGGAAACTTGTGTAAGCATTTCTTCGTGTTTCGTTCATGAAGCATATGTTCGAATGAAAGTAGTGATTTTCCCTAATTCATGTGCATATGATGCAAGTTGCCGCCATGAATTTGAGGAAGATTGTTTTGTTTCCCTGGAATCATTCCAAATTAGTCATGCACACGTGCGAAGTATTCTATGGTCTGGAGACTTGCAACCTTCATTCCATATGTGTCCCGAGCACACCAAGCCACTGATTGATTTGTTCAAGGGGAAGAAGTTCCTTCATAAGAGCTAATCATATGACTTATGCAAGGACTTCGTTATCCACGGTGATGGTTCCCAACCAAAACTCGGTAGTGTTTTATTGTAAGACTACCACGTGGTCATGCTTGTCCGGGACAACGTGTTCACATGTTTGTAGCAGAACCAGCTCATGTTTTGGAGCTTGCTATCGTAGTTCATTTCCCGAGAATCTCGCAACGTCATCTCGTCGAATTGTGTTGCAAACTTTCATTTTTCTTCCTAGACTCGATGAGTCTGGAATATCCTGACACCAACCAGATCTGAATCTCAGGCAGATATGATGGTTTGGAACATTTCCCAAGAACTATAATATTGGTCCCTTGATAACCGGTAAAGTGGATGTCGTGGCCAGCACCACCCAGCCGAAGGACCTATTATTGTGGTATCTTGATTGAAGCAGTTGGCCACCTTCCCATAAGGACTTCGTAGGATTTACTTCCTAGTTGTGCCTTATGCTTATTGTGTTCCCGAAGTCCGACCTTTTACTTGATGTTCTAGTTATCAAACCATATCTATGAATGGGATACACTAGCACGTCAAGGAGAACATTAGAAGCGGAGTGCTAAATGTCTCTCGGTCGATCATCCAGATTTTGTTTCCTTGGCCTCGCTAAGGTGAAATATGAGAAAGTGTTATCTTCCTTTGCATCTGCATCCTCCATCACCATTCATCATGGTAGTAAGTTGTGCTACCGGACCCTTGACACGGATGTTGGTAAAACCTTGATGAATGTGGAAATGCTTAAGTTCTTGAGAGCACGCACAAGCGCTACGTCTTATCATCGGCACTAGCTGGGATTGCCCCAGATTCTTCGGTTATGCTATAACCACTCCAACAGTGAATTCACTCTCTATTGTTGGGTTCTTTCCCAGTTACTAGAATCATTCCCAGCATTTGCATTTTGTTCCCAGCTTGCACCACCAATGTGCCATTCTACCATGGGTCTCATCCATTTCCGGTGATAAGCAAATTCATCCATTACGTTGTCTTCAACAAGGTAATCCACATCATCCAAGTCCGAGTATGCCATTCTACTGACCCCCCTCCAAACGATCGCTCGAGAATTGCCTTAGGCTGGTTTAAAGAGTTTCAATGATCTTTGAATCAAAAGTAATTCTTTTTGCCACTTAAGGGGATATCTCTACGAGTCACCTTCCCTAAGGTGTATCGTTATGGTATCATGGCAACTCAACTCCTCGCTACATTGACAATCGTTTACCACCTTCTTAAGCGTGGAATCGTTGTCTACCTAGTGAACCTTCGTCATCTGTTCCACTCCATTTCTTCAAATCTGTGCTTCGTCTCCCAGCTCAAGAGATGTTGCTATGTCTCATTCCGTGAGTTGTTCGATCTTCGAGAAGATCGACCCTTCTAGAGTCTCTTTCCCTCCAGGTCATGTTGGCAGGATTTCTCAGAGCAAGACGACAAGACAAAGATGGTGATCGAATCAACGCTTCTATGAAGTGCAACCTGGATCGTGAAGATTGTACTAGTTTGCGTTTCCCCTTCACCTTACCCTACGCTTGAATCTCGAGACGAGATTCTTGTTTAGTGGGGGTGAGTTGTCACATCCCTAGCTTCTGGTAATGCTCTGAGCTAGCTAGTCATGTGTTGCATCATGTTTAAATTTTGCCTGAAATTGAAATGGGGATGTCCAAACCCTAGCATTAAATCAACTCAACTAGGGTAAGTTAAAATCTTTTCAATAAACCCAAAAGGCCCCTAAGAAAAGTTCATGATTTCTGGTTAAGGTGGAAACCTCTGCCAAAAATGATGAATATATCCTTAGGTCATTTTTGGATTTTTGAATTAAATCATATTGTATTTGACTTTGGGCATTTAAATACTATAAATATTTTAAATGCTCAAATAAATGTTGGAAATTGATAAGGGTCACTGGAATAATTCAGAAAGCACCCATATTTATTTCCAGGATTTTATAAAATGATTTGATATTTAAAACAAATCAAAAACAAATTGCAGAAATAGAAAAAAATAAAACAGAGCAAAAATAAAAAGGGAGACGGCCACCTGGGCCACTTACCTGCTCACTTACCTGGCCCATCTCCCCCGGCCGGCCCAGCCCAACTCCCCACCGTCTTCAACCTCTGCCAGTAGGCAGAGGCGTGTCGACGCGCCCGCGCCCGAGCGCCACCTCCTGCTTCCACCTCCTGCTGCCCCCCCTCATCGCCCTGGACTTCCTCCGCGACGCCACGCGACCCCGATGCTCTCTCACTCTCTGGTTCTCTCTCCCCCCTCGCTCCTCTGCTCTCTCTCTCTCTCACGGCCGCCCAAATCAGCCGGTGCCCGCCGCTGCAAGGCACCGCGCCCACCGCCGTCCCCTTGCCCCGTGGCTGTGACCCCTAGCTCCGCCTCGCTGTCGTGAAGCTCCATGCCGAAGAACACGCCTGCGGATGCCTAGCAGCGCCGTCGCCGACGCCATCTTCGTCCTCCGCACCGACGGCCGCCGTCGACCGATTCGTCATCACCAGGCCGTCCCCGAGCTCTCTGAGATCACCAACGACCCCGCCGTGAGCTCCTCTACCGACCCCCCTTCTTCCCTGTCCATTAGCTCGTCGTATCCGTCGTTTCCGTCGAGACCGAGACCTCACCGGCGCCGGACTTGTCGCCGTCGTCGTTTTGGTTCACCTCCGTCCAAACCGAGCACGCAGACGTACTCAGAGCGCTCCCAGGAGCCCGTAGCGCCCACCAGCCCCTCCTCCCATGCACCATAGCGCCATCTCCGCTGTTGCCCGAGCTCCGGCCGCCGCCGCGAGCTCGACTCCGGCGAGTACAGCGCACCCCGTCCGCTCCTTCCTGCTCCGTTGGATGCGGAAGAGCACGGGCTACGCCCCGGTGGTCTCCGCGCGCTTTTTCGCCGCCTGTAGCCCATTCCGGCGAAGCGCCGCCGCGCGGTTTGGTCATCGCCGGCCGAACCCCGGCGAGGCTGACGTGGCGGCTTACTTAGCGCTAATCCCCACCATTAGCCACCCCACCAGCCGCTGACAGTGGGCCCCAGAGCCAAGTCAACCCTGGGCAGTGCGGGTTTGACCCAGGGTTAACCCCAGTGTCACTGACGTGTGGCCCCCACACGTCAGGTTTGACCTGGTCAGCCCTGCTGACGCCTCTGTGACGTCACGCTGACGCAGTAAATAATTTTCCGGATTTAAAATAAATCAGAAAATTTCAGAAAATGCCCTAAACTTCAATAAATCATAGAAAATTAACCGTAACTCCAAATTAAATAATTTATATATGAAAAATTATCAGAAAAATTCAAGGAATCCATCTGTACCATTTTCATGCATGTTAGAACAACTTATCACTACTGTTTAGGACAAATGAAGTGAATGGCATTTGAATAATCACATATGGAGTTTGAATTTGAATCTTGTATTCAAACCAACTTCATTTAATCTGTTGCTAGTTGCATTAGCTCAAAACACATTCATTTTGCCATGTCATGATCATGCATCATATTGTGCATTGCATTGATTGTGTTTCTCCTGTGTTGCCGGTAATTGTCCCCTCTCGATAGACGTGTACCGACGATGTGATCGTTGACACTGATGAAGACTCAATGTTATCTTCAGAAGTGCCAGGCAAGCAAAACCCCCTTGTTCATTCCGATACAATCCCACTCTCTCGCTCCTGCTCTCTTTTACTGCATTAGGATAACATCGATTCATCTGTTACTTGCTGCGGTAGCTGAACCCTTTATCCTCTGCATGACCTGTCATTCCACAGTAATTAGATGAAACCCACTAGCATGAGTAGGAGTTGTTTGAGCCCTGTTGTGCCTACTCATTCATGTTTGTTTGTCATGCCTGCTACTGCTTAGAGTTGAGTCAGGTCTGATTCATCGGGGATGAATCAGAGGCGTGTGAACATGTCCTACTGTGTGTGAGCTAAGTGTGTGAACACGATTTGGTAAAGGTAGCGGTGAGAGGCCATGTAGGAGTACATGGTGGGTTGTCTCATTGCAGCCGTCCTCAGGAACTGAGTTCTGTGTTTGTGATCCATGATTCAGCTACTACCACGCATTGGACCCGAAACCAATGGACCCTCTCGGCTTCTTAATCACCCTTGTCCTCTGTCCAGGAGTTGCAAGTAGTTTCTGGTGTTTGTAGTATGCTGGAGGCCGTGGACAGCGCTGACCGTAGGGGTGGGCTGTGATGCGGTAGGCACGTGGCCGGGTAAACCGGGCGCCCGTTTGGTGTCACGGAACCCTGTACACATCGTTTGGGGCTGTGAGCGAAACTCCGGCCGGATCTCCTCATGGATGGAACCCGAATAGGCGATAAACCTGGACTAGAGACTTGAGTGTTTAGGTAGGTCGTGGCCGACACCCACGTTGGGCTCCCGCTTGAAGGTTGCCGAGTACATGTCGTGTAAACGGCGGTAAGTGGTGAGAGCGTGTGTGAAGAAGTACACCCCTGCAGGGTTAATATGATCTATTCGAATAGCCGTGTCCGCGGAAAAGGACTTCTGGGTTGCTTATATCAGTTCATAGACAAGTGAAAGTGGATACTCTAAAATACGCAAGATAAGCGTGAGTGCTATGGATGGCGTTCTCGCAGGGAGACGAGAGCGGATCCATAGTGGTGTATTGATATGGTGAATATGTGGACTCGTGTGCGCCACCTCAAAAGAGTCGCTTGCAGTCGTAGTTTAGGATAGCCACCAAGTCAAAGCTGGCTTGCTGCAGATAAACCCCACCACCCCTTTGTTGATAATGATGCATATGTAGATAGTTCTGATGTAAGTCTTGCTGGGTACATTTGTACTCACGTTTGCCTATTTTATGTTTTTGCAGAGAGACTTCAGTCTCACTAGTATTTCCGCGTGGTCTTTGACGTTTAGCTTGATACCTCAGCTACGATCTTGTGCCCTCGGCAGGATCTGATAGATAGTCAGGCTTCTCAGCCTTTTCCATTTATAGATGTCTGTACCCAGACATGATAGCTTCCGCTTGTGCTTTGACTTGTATGCTCTGATTGTTGGGTCATGAGACCCATGTTTGTAATATCCCGCTCCTCGGAGCCTATTGATTAAAATACTTGAGTCGTAGAGTCATGTTGTGATGCCATGTTGTGTTTGCACATATCGAGCATATTGTGTGTATGTGATTGAAATGCTTGGTATGTGTGGGATCTGACCATCTAGTTGTTTATCTTTAGTAGCCTCTCTTACCGGGAAATGTCTCCTAGTGTTTCCAACGAGCCATGGTAGCTTGCTACTGCTCCGGAACACTTAGGCTGGCCGGCATGTGTCCTTCCTCGTTCCTGTGTCTGTCCCTTCGGGGAAATGTCACGCTTTGAGTACCGGAGTCCTGTTAGCCCGCTACAGCCCGGTTTACCGGAGTCCTGCTAGCCCAGTGCTACAGCCCGGACCCACTTGCTGATGACCGACACGTTCGAAGCTGGGTCATGGATGCCTGTCCCTGTAAGTCTGTGCCACTTTGGGTTTACGACTAGTCATGTCAGCCCGGGCTCCTTATCATATGGATGCTAGCGACACTATCATATACGTGAGCCAAAAGGCGCAAACGGTCCCGGGCAAAGGTAAGGCGACACCCGTGGGGATACCGTGCGTGAGGCCGCAAAGTGATATGAGGTGTTACCGGCTAGATCAATGTGACATCGAGTCGGGGTCCTGACAAATATACACAACCACAACTCATTATGTTATCTTCCTTATCCAACTTCAACTAATTTGCTTAAGTTTGAAGATAATTAATGGGTATTCACAATCATAGAAGATGTCCAAGATAATATATTTGTATGTAATAGTTCTCTTCCTTATATGCTAATCACTCATGAATTTCTTATATGACCAATATTATGATTGTCAAGCTTCAAAAATTTCACTTTCTAAACCCGATTTGAAGCTACTACTAGGTATGACACAAGCATATGAAGCTCATATAATTTCAACTTTATAATATTTAATTCATTAAACAATTTACTATTAGGATATAAGTGAAGCACGAGAAAAAATGACAAACTACTCCAAAAATATATAAGTGAAGATCAAACGAGTAGTTAGGTAAATGGGTAGCCATTTGAGAACTCTTTCTCATTTAAAAACTTTCAGATGTAATTATTTTATTAAAAAAGAAATCAAAACAAAATAAAATGACATTCCAAGAATAGGACAACTGATGCGGAGCATCCCTCGACCACCCACATAGACACTCCATCACCACTACAAGCACCGAGAGGACCAATAACAAGAGGACGTGCACGCGCCATCGAGAACGAGGTCAATTCTTTCCTCTCAGAGTTTTGTCCGGATTCACTTGAGAATGGGATTCTACCTCAAAGAGACACATTATGCATTCTTAGGTAGTTCAGAGATCATCAAGAGGAAGCATGGAGGAATCACCATGTTCACCCGGAGACCCAAGGAGAAGGAGAGGGAGAAGAACGCGAAGGACCGGAGTCCCACTGGACACCCCGGGTGCCCAGACGTGAGGACCCCGAGTGCCCAGGCCGGCAGCCACAGGTGGGCAAAGCCACTGGGCACCCCGGGTGGCCGGCCCCCCACCTCCCAGGCGATTCCCCGGGTGCCCGGCCCCCTCCAGCTGGAGCTGCTGCCATCTCCCCGGGTGCCCGGGCCACCAGACCCCACACCCCGAGCACCTGCCTGGTCCGGGTGCCTGGGCCTTGGGCCCCTGGGTTCCCGGCCTCCCGCCTCCAGCCTCCTGGAGCCACCCCGGGTGCATGGGCCACTTTACCCCAGGTGCCCGATTTGCTCCGTATGCATGCGCGCATTTTGTGGTCTTTGACCCTTGAGCCCCTCTCTCCGTATGCATAAGCGTATCCTGCCCATTTGAGCAATCGAGGTAGCGTCTCTCTAGCATCTGTACAACGAGAGCATTTTCCGTGGTTACACATTTTGAGATCACTCCTTGGTTGTGCGGATCCCATCTATCTTGTGTGTGTGTGTGTTCCTAGTGATATTCTTCGGTTTGATCTATTTCCTTTACTAGCAATTTTGTGAACCTTCTCAACCTTCTCGATATCTTGACTAACATTTGCTTGAAATTTTTGCCACCATCCTAACGGTGCTACTCCATAAGATTTACTTGTCTAGGTGTGAGAAACAAACCCAAGCCAGCTCTCCTATTGTGGCATTACATTGAGTGACACTTGATACATCATCAATCCTCGGAAAAGGTAAATTCGGTGTTGTTCTCTCATTTTCCTACTCACCCAACTTTGTTATGATGGATAGGCCAAGTTCTTCGGCGAACCTGCTTTTCAAGGAGCAAGGTCATGATCGCGACTACGTCACCAAGAGCCACTTCTTCATCGCGCAACGAGCTCTCCATCAAGAAAGTGAAGCCTTGGGTGAACGCCTTGAGAAACTCGCCACTGACCTTCGTCAATCGGAAGTAAGGAACCGCGACTACATCGACGCCAAGTTCACCACACAAATGGAAGAATTCGGCAACATGATTGTGCGACGCCCGTCTTCCTCAACTCTTCATCAAGACGGCACCACAAATGCCGCCGCTCTAGTTGGCAATCTTTGGACTACTCCTCTTATGATGCAAGTCCTCCACGAGCTCGTTTTCCTCAACGTGATGACCCTAAGACTGCCAAGCTCAAGAAAATCCATTCCATGGCAATGGCTTACAAGACCGAGTCCGAGCACGTGAAAGGGCACGACAAAAAGCGCAAGAAGTGTCATGGAATTGTCACGGTAGATGTCCTAAATGTCAGGACTTAGTCGCGAGGCCAACGCATCTATGTGGTAGCTTGAGAGGGGTTGAGAAGGACGAGAGACGCGATGTTTTACCCAGGTTCGGCCCCTCACGATGGAGGTAAAAGCCTACATCCTGCTTCCTTGATATTGATGATGATGATCATGGTTACAAGAGTGCTCTGTCTCAAGAGCTATTGTCTAAACCTAACTTGTCCAACTTGTGGAACTTGTAAACTTGTCCCTCTTGGGGTGCCCTGCCCCTCCTTATATATGTTCAAGGGGCGGGTTACATGTGGAGTCCAACTCGGACTTTAACTTAAACTATTTTGACTTCCCTTCCTGGGCTTCTTAACGTCTGCCGGTTTAACATTGTTCTGCCGGTTTAACATTGTCTGCCGGTTTAACATTGTCTGCCTTAGCCATCTGTCTTGACTCTCTGTCTTAACTCTTCGCCGGTTTACCAAGTCCCAGCCGGGTCATACCGTGGGGTATATCCCCGACATTAGCCCCCAGTTTAATTTGGATTTATCCATGTTAAACTGATCCTGAGCATCCTTAAATCCTTGTCATTTCCTTCTAGAAAATCCGAGTCAATAGACCAGCTTCATAATCCATTTGATGACATTGGTTTGTCATGGATAAATATTGTGAAGAATAACTCCTTTGACTTCAGCTCCCAATGCTTAACCAAAATATTGGCCTTTGAAATACTCATCTGATCTGCAGCCAGTTTAAGAATGTAGAACTTTCCGGTTTGAGAATGTAAAACTGTGCCGGTTTAAGATTTGAACTTGTCGGTTTATCATTTCTAGTTTACAAATATTGATGGCACCAGGTCATAATTGTAGTTAACATGAAGCTTGAAAATATACCTCTTATATGCCTATCACTTGTAGCCCCCAAGTCTTAAGAAGGTAGCATAGCAACAACTTAAGACTTGCTTCAATATGAATATCACAGTCTTGAAGAAATCTAGGTTGTTCATCAATCACTACGTCAGAATTGAGTATTCCGCATATGTAGCCCCCAAGTGCCGGGTTGCCATGCTTGCAGCAACCTGGGACTTGTAATTTCCTGATGCTCATAAAGACTTCAACCAGTGTAGCCCCAAGGGCTGGGTCATTATGCAATAATGAGCAGGGACCTTGTAAATATAATCTTGTAAAGTTTGAACATCAATGTGTATCCCCCAAGGCCGGCTCAGTAAGATAATATTGAGCTGGGACTTTGATATATACTTCAATGAAAATAACATCATATGATGTAACCCCCATCATGGGACTTGAATCCACGTCCACAAGGTTAAAAGCGTTGTGCTTTACCAACTGAGCAGTGGACCCTTCAATATAATGGATAAAAAGCTTTGTACCTTGAATAGTTGACAGGAGCAATTGGTAGCCCCCAAGGGCCGGCTCATTATAATGTGATGAGTTGGGTCTTCAATAAGGTGAGCAAACAATGACTTTGCATTAGCCCCCAAGTGTAATGGTGCATGCTTGCGGCGACATGAGACTTGCATATTTGATGTAATCTCAACTTGAATAATGTAGCCCCCAAGTGCCGGGTCGTAAGCCTGCAGCGACTCGAGACTATTCCTTCAATTGTAGAATAAATCATATCCATTGGAAATATGATAGCCATTGCGCTAAAGCAACTTTGAAAACCTTAATCATAATACTGGTTATTGATAACCATAATAAAAATCCAGCCATGTTGGATATTTGAATAATATATACAATGACTTATAAGCGCATAATTCCAATGGCGCAATCCAAATATATACTAGCGACTTATAGTCGAAAGCCAGGCCGGGTCAATATACACCGGATTATAAGTGATTATGTACTAACAACTTGTGGTTGAAAGTCGAGCCAGGTTAAAGAACATCGGGTTAATTTGATGACTGCTAGTCATGTCGGGTCGAGAGACGCCGGCTCAACATAAAATTTATCAGAAGAGAAAAAATCTTGACAAAGGCAAATAAAACCGTGTAGTCGAGGCTTTTCAAGGGCTGCCAGGCCCAAATTCGAGGCTTTTCATGGGCTGCCAGGCCGCTGAGTTAAACCATTTGACAAAGCCTTTTAAGATGGGCCTCCAACTAACCAATCGTCGTTTTAACTTTGACAAGTTCAGGGTCTCAATGAGTGTAACTGTCAAATGTTTGGTGGGTCATGCCAGGATTACCTGGATAGGAGTGGCTTACTTGATGAAGGCAGGTTAACCCGGGGTTTTAGGTGAATACACCAGGCTTCCAAGCCGTGGGTCGATACCAGATTACAAGGGTCCTTTCAAACTCTTTGGTATTTGACACAAAGAGCCCGCAAGTAACTTTGTGAGTTGTGCTCAATGGGTGCCTATGTTTGAGTTGTGCATAGCAACAAGACTCTCTTTGGCCCCTTGGGTGTGAAGCTCCCAAGCTTTGTTGTGGCGTGATAGCCGGATTAATGGACAAAACTCCGCTTTGTAAGCTGAAGCCCCCATGTAATCAATAATATGATAAGCCAATAAGGCAGGATACCCATGTTTGAACCGCGCATCATGGCAACAGGTCCTCTTCGGCAACCTTTAACTTTTTGCAAGAGATAAATTCTTCTTCATCTGGGATTTTGAACCGGATATTGAGAGCTTCAAAGCTTTATTGGAGACATCTTTTCCTTGAGCCGGATTGTAAACCGGAATCCTTTCTGATGATCCGGAACTTCTTCATTGAGCCAGGATTTTATAACTGTCATATATGTTCTAAGCCGGAAATTTTCCGACGACTTTTAAATTTGCACCAATATGGCGGTTTAGGGTCCTGCATCAAATAACTTTGCAAGCCGGAGTAATTGTTCTTTTTAAAGAAAGAAATATATAACATAAAAATATACTGGATGGATTTCACCTGATATGTCAGGCTAGTTAATATCCACCGTGGGGTTGATGATCACCATGGTGAAGCTGAAATTAATCATGGCCGAGTCGGCTGTAGTGTTATAAGCCAGCGCGGACAAGAGAGTCGACCGCGGCATTGTTGATGTAATCCGGACTGCGGGGGCGGCCGTTTCTGTTCCGGTTCATCCGTGTGATATGCGCAGATGCCGGTGTAGAATAGCTAGCGCGCGCCGTCCGCGGTAGGGCATCACTTTCATAATGAGCACTTGTCGTTGTACATCGGCACAGACAGGCGAGTCGGTCCTGTGCTGATGTAGCAGAGGCCGGGCCTTGCGCATGTATCCATCGAGCAGCACAGTACGGACAAGCGCTAGTGCAAAAATATTTGGCGCACGCCCCTTACGAATAATGGTCCTGCGAAAAAAAATACCGCAGACCAAGTAATTGTTCTTTGACAAAAACAATATATGCTAAAATAGACTTAGATAGACATCACCTGACTTGTCTGGACGACGGATGATCCGTATACATAGCGTCCATGAATAATCCATGGTGATTCCAGTGGCACTTTAATCACTCTCTCGAGGAGACCTTAAACCGGGGTGGCTTTTGTTTTTAATTCTCACGTAGACGTTGGTGCTTGGCCCTTCACGTGTGTGGCTCGAGCAACTTGAGAAGACAAAATTTTAAAACAGTAGTACCCCTTGCTTCTTTTCCTCACGTGATAAGATACCCTAACGACCTTGCATCAGTTTTTTTGTCGGATAAAGCGGACACTGGAACATATGCTTCAACGTGCCAACGTGTTTAGAGCAGGCTGGATCACAATGAATTGAGTCCCACACATACCAGCAGACAAAGGTATAGCCCCCATGTGTGTCTGTAAACCGTTAGTAACCTGGTACCTGGCGGATGCCATTAGATGTGGCAAATTCTAGAAGCTGCAGTAGCTGCAAGGAGCACAAACTTCTACCTTCTCATTGCGTGAGAGTACTGTCCCAGCACTTGAACTGTTCCCAAATAAATCAATACTTTGTTCAGTCATAACAGAAGTTTTCGTGCAGCCCTCCACTTTGTCTGATTGCAGCAGAAAAGATGCTACTACTCCATCTTGGCCATAGCGCGCGGGCCACGGCCTCAGTGGTTCATCGAAGGCAGTGAAGCAAAGATACAATGACTCAGCAAGGGAGGTCAGTCACCCAATGCGACAACGATAGAGGTGGAGACGACGAGGAGAACCAGCATCATGGTAGGCAAAGTGAGCCACGACAACGACGGCGACTGTTCTGGACAGCTCTTGGCGGAGGCAGCACTCAAGTGGCAACTTAAAAACGGTAGGTGTTTTAGCGGCAGCGATTCATGGTAACAGGGCCGGTTCAAGCCGGCGGCAGATACCAGCAGATTGCGTCCACTTGGACGGGGCAGTGGCGATGGAGGGCCCAGGCCGGCTTACAGCTAAGGTGACACCGCCCACGGCGAAGGCGATTTGATAATGCAGTCATGGTAGATACTGGCGGCTTATGGTGCCATAAAGGAGGAGCGGTAGGCCAGCTCAGGAGCGGCAGCTCAGCAAGGGCCGCAGCGGCTCAGAGTGGCCTCCGTGGAGATGTGCTACGGCAGCGAGGTAAAACCGGCAGTGGCCGGCTCGAGACAATGTAGACAACACAAGGCAGGGTCGGCTTGCCATGGCTTGAAACTGTGGGGCGGAGAATGGTGGAGCGACGGCGGATCGATGGCGGAGACCAGTGATAAAGCAGAAGTGAGTCGGCACCGGCTTGCAAGAAGGGCCGGGTCACGACCACGATGAACTTGAAGGCAAGTTGATGAAGCGGACTGATGAGGCAGCCTGTAAATACAAGCGTAAGCAAGTCCAGCACAGTAAACCAGAGGCCGGAACCAGTAGACGGCCGGGTCGTACAGCGTCGGTGGCACGAGCCTTCAAGCCGCCACACCGGTTGCAGTGGTGACCAGAGACGGCCCGGATGATGGGAGAGGTTATACGGTGAGGCAACATGACCGGCTCGAAGCGACGTCGTAGGGATGGCGGCTCGAGTGGCAAGGGAGATAGCCACACAGGTTTGAGGCTGTACGCGGGCGCACAACGACCCGGAAACAGCGCGGACATCGAGTATACGGGGCCGTACGCGGAGGCGATTCACGGTGCGGAAGCGGCGGCTTAAGATGCAGCCGTAGCAGAGAAACGGCGGCGGTTTGACGAAGCGGCGAGATGTAACCGGAATGTAGGCGGTGGTGAGGCGGAACTCTGCTGCAGACGAGGAGGATTGATAGAACGGAGGCCGGCGAGTGCTGACATGCTCCCCGGGTTTGACGAAAGTGTTCATTTGATGGCAATACGAGGTGTAGCTGCTAGCACCGGTGCCATCCACTCTTTTTAGCTTGTTGGAGTCTGCGTTGGTGACCCTGCAGACCACCCCATCATCAAACAACACATCCTCGTCGATGGACATCTCGACGACCTGGCTGAGCCACGGCCCTGACATTGGCATGCCACCGGTTCATAGTTGTTCGGAGAGGGAGTAGAACTAGACGGGCTGGCATACGTAGGCAAGTTACAGCAGACGCGAACCCCATCCGGCGCTTTATGGTGGCGATCCTCAGTGAGTGCAGTAGCAAAGTCAAACCAGGCGATGTTAGCGGAGTTAACAGATGCCAGCGAAGGCTGGGCCGCGGTGGTTTTGGCGATTTGGAGGTGGCAGCTCAGGGGCGCCGGTCTGAAGCATCGAGCATAGTAAAATAACGCCGAGGTACAGGCCGACACGGCGGAGGCCATGACGGTTTAGCAGCGGAGACGGCTAGGAGAACCCCGACGAATCTGCAGCAGAGGGGCAGATCAGTTACACTCTGGTGGGGGCGGAGCGAAGAGGCCGTGAGGGCAAGACAACACCAGCGGAGACGGCAAAGGCAACCCGTGACAGTAGGTTGATGATGAAGCTATGTACCTAGGGTAGGGTCATGGACCAGTCCTAACTGCCCTACCCAAGGACATCACTAGAAGAAATCACCTTTCAATCGACTTGGAGGTGTTCCAATCGACAGACTCGAAGACACTCGACCAAGAAGCAACCACTCAACCAAGATCCAACCACTCGACGGCCAGGAGACCTAAAATCACTCCGCACGCTAACGGTCGGTCACTAAGTAGCTTTTATGGTCATCATAGCACTTTATTAGGGGCGTTACCAGTAACTCCCGACCTTAATGTATTTGAAACCCTGCATAACTGAGGGCCGGAGGGGTCTGGCGAACTCTATATAAGCCACCCCCTCCTTAGTGTAAAGGGTTCCCACCCCTGTAATTCATACACACATAATCCAGTCGACCGCCTCCGGGCTCCGAGACATAGGGTTATTACTTCCTCCGAGAAGGGCCTGGACTCGTAAACCTCGTGTGCTTACAACTACTCCATAGCTAAGATCTTTCCTCTCCATACCTACCCCCTACATTACTGTCAGACTTAGAACCCCGACAGTTGGTGCCCACCGTGGGGCAGGTGTTTTAGCGATTTGTTGGAGGAGTTGCGATCTTTTCCGATCCAAATCATCATGGTTTCTGACGGAGTTTTGGTGGAGGGCCGCGAGATCTGTCTCGGCACACTCACGTTAATCGCCGACGACTCCGCTTGGCTTCAGGAGGCTCCGCTCGACATGGACGCACTCCCTGTCCGTGGGGCAACGCACTTTCGCGCGTGCATCCACGGCGTCCTCTTGCGGCAACCGTCGACCCATTATCGGTCGGCCCCTGTGTTGTCCTCCCTCCCTGTTTCCCGCCGGTGCAAGCGCTCCGGTCGGTCGAGACTTCAGCGGTGGGTGAGACATGCGGTGGCACGCCAGTCGGCCACCCCTCAAGTCGCGGCGATCGAGCCTGACGAATCCCCCTACGGCCTGTTCGACTGGCTCCGCAGAGACCGCATCTGAGTGCGACAGCAGTGATCCGGCGGTGGAGGTTCTGATGGTCAATGGACCGCCTAGTCCTCCCAGTTTTCCCCGCACCGGCAGAGGCGCAGGTGGAGGCGACCCGTCGCATCCCCATGAGGAATATCTTCCCAAGCTTCTCACATCGCTGCAGAGAGAAGAACTTCGTCACCGGAACATGGATGCACTGCACAGTCCTATCGTTGGAGAAACCCCCAAGGCTCGTGCCTTGGAGGATGCACGCCTGTTAAACTTGGTTGAGCGCACTCGACTGGAGAACCTCCAGCGAGCACTCAACGAGCGTGCGCGACAACGGGTTCCAGAACTGATTCGACGTCAGCTCTCTCCGCCCCCGTAGGTATATCGAACTCCGATTCAGAATTTAGCAGCTGCAGCCCGTATAGCAGAGTCGATTCAGCCTTCCTAGTCGGAGGCTGGTAGAGGCTTGCTGCAGATCAGAGCGTTACTCCGGGCAGCAGGAGACCAGAACTCCGATGTTTCTCAGTCGCGGAATAGGATTCATAGCAGATCCATTGCTGCAGACCCAGTCCAGTCGGCTCATAGCCCAAGATCGCCCCCGAGGCGTGAGGGACGTGGCGACCGACGTAATCACTACGGGAACCGTGAGCAGTATGATCACCGATTCGATCGTGATGATCAACGTCGAGTACCCACCCCTCCGAGGAGTGGATCGTATGTGCCTCGACTGCAGGATGACAGGCGCCCTCATAGTGTTGGGCGAAGGATGCCAGTCGACCCCAGGGAACCAGGCTTTGATGCGAGATCCATTCTCGTTCAAGGTTTGGTCGACAGGAATAGAGCTCATCGAGAAGGTCACGACAGAGATGCACCTACCAGCAGCAGAGTACATGTTTCGGGGCCAAAGTGCTTCAGTAGAGCCATCAGGGCCTTTGTGATTCCTCCCAACTTCAGGTTAGCGACTGGAGTTAGTAAGTTCACTGGTGAGTCCAAGCCCGATACTTGGCTTGAAGACTACCGAGTGGCTGTCCAGATTGGCGGTGGCAATGATGAAGTGGCCATGAAGCACCTGCCTCTAATGTTGGAGGGCTCGGCAAGAGCGTGGCTAAATCAGTTAGCACCCAGCAGCATTTACACTTGGGAAGATCTCTCCCGAGTGTTTGTCACCACATTTGAAGGAACATGCAAGCGACCGGCAGGGCTGACGGAACTGTGGTATTGCGTGCAGAAGCCAAATGAAACTTTGAGGGATTACATCCAGAGATGGATCACGTTACATCACACTATAGAGAATGTGCCTGACCACCAAGTAGTCTGTGCCTTCAAAGAAGGCGTCAAGTATAGAGAACTGAATCTGAAATTCGGTCAAACTGGAGACATGTCTCTGAATCGGATGATGGAGATTTCCACCAAGTGTGCTAATGGTGAAGATGAGGATCGACTCTGGAGTGGCAAGCACAAGTCAGTCGCCCAAGAAACCGGAGGAGGAAATTCCAATCGGGAACAGAAGCAGAAAGCCGAGCCAGCTGCTCCTGGGGAAGCCTTGGCTGTAACTCAAGGATAGTTTAAGGGGAAACCCAAAGGGCCTTGGAACCCCAAGAAAGTTAAAGACCAAGACGGAAATGATATGTTGGATTTGCCATGTCACATCCACACCAAGAAAGATGAAGAGGGTAAGTTCATTTACCCGAAACATACCACTCGACAGTGTCGGCTCTTGATCCAGCAGTTCCAGGGCAAACAACCCAAAGATAAGGAAAAGGAGTCGGACAAAGTTGAGGACAAGGAAGACAGTGATGATGGATATCCCCAGGTCAATTCCACCCTAATGATTTTTGCTGATGTTGAAAGCAAAAGTCGACTGAAAGTTATCAACCGTGAGGTGAATATGGTTGCTCCGGTGATACCCAGTTATCTGAAGTGGTCTCAGACTGCCATCACATTCGACCAGTCTGATCACCCAACGCACATTGCCACCCCTGGGAGGCAAGCTTTGGTGGTTGACCCAGTTGTTGAAGGCACTCGACTGACCAAAGTCTTGATGGATGGTGGTAGTGGTTTGAACATACTGTATGCTGAGACGTTGAAAGGGATGGGCATTCCGATGTCCAGACTAAGTACCAGCAACATGAGTTTCCATGGAGTCATTCCTGGGAAGAAGGCTGAGTCACTCGGCCAAATTGCTCTTGATGTGGTTTTCGGTGATTCCAAGAATTATCACAAAGAAAACTTGACGTTCGAAGTTGTGGATTTCTAGAGTGCTTATCACGCTATTTTGGGCAGGCCAGCTTATGCATGCTTCATGGCTCGACCATGTTATGTGTATCTCAAATTGAAGATGCCTGGTCCCAAAGGTGTGATCACTGTTACGGGCAATCGGAAGAAAGCAGAAGAGTGTTTTCATAAAGCTCAAAGATCGCTGATGCTCAGATGGCAGTGGTGGAGCTGCAGGAATACCAGAAGACTGCGGACCCGAGTGATTTGTTGCGAGCCAAGAAGCCCGCTACAGAATCAGCTTTTCAGTCATCTGGTCAAACGAAGCCGGTTCACATTCACCCGACCGATCCCAGTGCCGCTCCAACTCATATCTCAACAAGACTTGACTCCAAATAGGAAGAAGCGCTCATCTAGTTCCTTCGTGAGAACTGGGACATTTTCGCATGGAAGCCTTCTGACATGCCGGGTGTTCCCAGGGGGCTGGCTCAGCATCGCCTACGAGTCGACTCGAAAGTGAAACCTGTCAAATAACATCTCCGACGGTCCGCCGTCCAGAAGAGAAAGGCTATTGGTGAGGAGGTGGCTCGGCTCTTAGCAGCGGAGTTCATCCGAGAGATTTACCACTCCGAGTGGCTCGCCAACGTTGTCATGGTCCCCAAGAAGGACAAGTAACTTCGCATGTGCATTGACTTTAAACATATCAATTGGGCCTGCCCGAAAGATCATTTTCCCCTCCCCCGCATCGACGAGATAGTCGACTCAACTGCGGGATGTGAGCGACTGTCTTTTTTAGACGCCTATTCCGGGTACCATCAGATACGTCTGTATGGACCTGACGAGATCAAAACAGCTTTCATCACTCCATTCGGGTGCTTCTGTTATGTTACCGTGCCATTCGGCCTCAAGAATTCCAGAGCCACGTTCATGAGGATGATTCAGAAGTGTTTGCTCACTCAAATCAGTCGGAATGTGGAAGCATACGTGGATGATATTGTGGTCAAGTCACGGAAAGGTTCTGACCTGCTGACCGACCTTGCTGAAACCTTTCCCAACCTCAGGAGGTATGATATCAAGCTTAATCCATCAAAGTGCACACTCGGAGTTCCTGGCAGAAAGTTACTCGGTTTTCTCGTTTCCAAACGGGGAATCGACGCCAATCCAGAAAAAGTCGGTACTATACTCCGGATGAAATGCCTTGTGCGAGTGCACGACATCCAGAAGCCTACTGGTTGCTTGGCCGCTTTAAGTTGATTCATCTCTCGTCTCGGTGAAAAGGCATTGCCTCTTTACTGATTGATGAAGAAGTCAGACAAGTTCGAGTGGACTCCTGAAGCCGATGCAGCATTTGCAGAGCTCAAAGCTCTGCTCTCCACCCAGCCGGTGCTTGCTTCCCCAGTCAGCAAAGAGCCTTTGCTGCTTTACATCGCAGCTACGGGACAAGTCGTCAGTACGGTACTTACGTTCGAGTGGGAAGAAGAAGGAAAAGCCTTCAAAGTTCAGCGCCCAGCATATTATATTTCTGAAGTTTTGACCCCGTCGAAGCAAAGATATCCTCATTATTAGAAGCTTGTATATGGGATTTATACGACCACAAAGAAGGTTGCTCACTACTTCTCTGATCATTCCATTACAGTCGTCAGCAACTGGTGGAGTGGCAAAATGGGCGATTGAACTCCTTCCTCTAGATATCAAGTTTGAGGCAAAGAAAGCTATCAAGTCCCAATCAATAGCAGATTTCGTCGCCGAGTGGATTGAACAACAACTGCCGACTCAGGTTCACTCGGAGCATTGGACCATGTTCTTCGACAGTTCCAAAATGCTGAATGGTTCCGGTGCCGGGGTAGTGTTGGTCTCCCCCCGAGGAGATAAGCTCAGATATGTTCTTCAAATCTACTTTGATTCCTCCAATAACGAAGCAGAATATGAAGCACTTTTATATGGGTTGCGCATGGACATTTCACTCGGCGTCCATCGCCTCATGGTCTATGGAAACTCAGATTTGGTAGTTAATCAAGTGATGAAGGAGTGGGACGTCAGAAGTTCGGCCACGACTGGTTATTGCAATGCAGTGAGAAAGCTGGAGAAGAAATTCGAGGGGTTAGAACTTCATCACATACCCCGACTAAAAAATCAAGCAGCTGATGATTTGGCGAAAATAGGTTCCAAAAGAGAAGCCATTCCCAGCAATGTGTTTTTGGAACACATCCACACACCATCAGTTCAGGAGGATCCCTTCACTGAAGAAGCCCCGCAGCCAAAAAGTGCCACAGATCCGATTGAAGTTGAAGTTCCAGCTGTGGTCGACCTAATCATGGAAGTTTGATCATCACTCCTGACTGGACGGTACCATACATCACATACATCATAAGGAAAGAACTCCCAGAGGACGAAGAAGAGGCTCGACAGATCGTCTATCGATCCAAGGCCTTTACAGTCATAAAGGGACAGTTGTATATAGAAAGCGCGTCTGGAGTCAGTCAGAAGTGTATAACACCAGAAGAAGGTCAAACAATCCTTGATGAAATCCACTCAGGGACCTGTGGTCATCATGCGTCCTCTTGGACCATTGTGGCTAAAGCATACTGAGCAGGATTCTACTGGCCAAGGGCGAATGAAATGGCAAAAGAGATAGTCGACAAATGTGAAGGATGTCAGTTTTACTCCAACATGTCGCACAAACCCACGTCAGCCCTGAAAACCATTCCACTCGTCTGGCCCTTCGCTGTTTGGGTACTAGAAATGGTTGGACCACTGAGAACGGGCAGGAGCGGCTTCACTCATGTGCTAGTAGCAGTCGACAAGTTCACCAAATGGATTGAAGCTAAGCCTATCAAGAATCTCGATGCTTGCACTGCTATCAGTTTCATCAGAGAGTTGATATTCAAATATGGAGTTCCGCACAGCATCATCACTGACAATGAGTCAAACTTCGATTCTGACAAATTCAGAGCTTTTTGCGCCTCTCAAGGCACACGAGTCGACTACGCTTCAGTCGCTCACCCCCAGTCGAATGGAAAAGCGGAAAGAGCAAACGGCTTAATTCTCAAAGGACTGAAACCCCGACCGATGCGTGATCTCAAGCATGCAGCAGGTGCATGGGGCGACGAGCTTCCATCAGTTCTTTGGGGATTGAGGTCAACCCCAAACCAACCGACTGGGAGAACCCCATTCTTTCTGGTCTACGAAGCCGAAGCAGTTTTGCCGAGTGACCTGCTTCACAACGCACCCCGAGTCAAGATCTACTCTGAAGATGATGCAGAACAAGCCCGGCAAGACACAGTCGACCTCCTGGAAGAAGAAAGAGAAATGGCCATGATCCGATCGACCATTTATCAGCAAGACTTGCATCGATTCCATGCCAGAAATGTGAAGAGTCGAGCCTTCCATGAAGGAGACTTGGTCCTCCGAGTGGATCAACAGAAACCACACAAACTCGCTCCTACTTGGGAAGGTCCCTTCATAGTCACCAGAGTCCTCCACAATGGAGCGTACCACCTTTATAATGTCGATCGCCAGATTGATGAGCCACGAGCCTAGAATGCGGAGCTGCTCCGCCCCTTTTATACTTGAATTCTCACTCGGATGAGATGTAATAAGAAAAACTTCTGTAGTTTATTTATCAAAGACAAGAGCGTTATAATTTTCCCAGTGATTGTTATTGTTTTTGTTTGCGTGAGAAATCCCCCAATGGGTGGCTTAGCTGCGAATCCATTTCGCCTAAGTTTGTAAAAATAAAATCCTACCGAGTGGTGAGCCAGCCTCCCACTTGGGGGCTTAGCTGCGAACCCGTTTCGCCTAAGTATTTGAAAATCCTACTGTCACATCCCTAGCTTCTGGTAATGCTCTAGGCTAGCTTCATGTGTGCATCATGTTTAAATTCTGAAATTTGAACTGAGGGAAATTGGAAGCCTCAAAATCCTAAATAAAAGAGGGGCAAGAAACCCTAAAATTGCAATCAGTAAATCCAAAATGCCCTAGAAATAGCTCTGACAATTTTGGCAAGAGTTATAAATCAAACCAAAATTTTGGGACATTTCTAAGGAATTATTGGGCTCTGATTTTAAATCAATATTTTATTTGAATTTGGAGTTATATTCATAATATATAATGAATATATTTTCAAATGACCTGAGATATTTTTGTTACATGTGGAGAAGTCCATTAAGTGACTTAAAAATATCCAGGGGAGTTTTGGCACTGTTTTCAAACTTTGTTTGAATTAAAATTCAGTGCCAATTAAATAAAACAGAACAAAATTAGAAAACAGTAAATAAAAACAGAGAGAGGGAGAGAAGGCCACCTGGGCCACTTACCTGGCGCCGCTTACCTGTCCAGCCCAGCCGGCCCAGCTCCTTCCGCTGGCCCAGCCCACCGCCGCCTCCCTCCCCTGTCGCCTTCCTCCTCTGCCAGGAGGACGGGCACGCGCCCGGCGCGCGCGGCCACGCGCCCCGGCCACCTCCTCCCTGCTTCGGCCACCTCCTGCCTCCCTGCTTGCCTCCACTACTCCCTGGAGACGCCACGCGGCCCCCACGAACTCTCTCACTCTCCCGTATCTCTCCCTCCGTCCCTATCCCCCTCTGCTCTCTCTCTCTCACGATCGACCACGAGCACCCGAGAGCACCGACGAGCTCCACCACGGCTAGTGTCCACCCCTCGCCTCGGCGATGCTTCCAGAGGAACCGCCGCGCCTTCCTCTTCGTCTCCACCAACTCACGTGACGCCGGGAGCCCTGCATCGCCGCCCACGTCGCCGTTCCCCTCCTCGGCCACCGGAAATCGCCGTCGTTCGATTCGCCGCCGACAGGACGTCCCCGAGCCCACTTAGCGTCTCGTCCGACCCCCCGTGAGCTCCTCTTCTCTTCCCCTCACTCCCCACACCTGATTTCGTCCCCTAGCTCCTTCTTCCACCACGGCCGAAGCTCGTCGCCGCCGTGCCTCGTCGCCGTCGTGGCCAGAGCCATTGGAGCTCCCACCTGAGTGCACCATCGTGCTCAGACCGTCTCCACAAGCCCGTAGCACGCCCCAGCTCGCCTTCCTGTGCCCCCTAGCTCTCGCTCGCGTCTCGCCCGAACTCCGGCCGCCGCCGCGAGCTCGCCTCCGGCGAACTCCGTCCACCCCCGCACCTCACGTTGGTTCCCCTAGATGCGCGCAGGCACGGGCTATCCTCTGGTGCCCCTGGCGCGTCGATCCGTCGTCTCTGGCGCAACTCCGGCGAGCCACCGCCGCTCTGATCGTCGCCGTCGTCCAACCACCGGCGCATCTGACGTGAACCGTCATTAGCAGCTAATCCCCCCCATTAACACACTAACAGACACTGACAGCGGGCCCGTAGCGGGTCAAAGCCCGAGTCAACACGGGATTAGCCCCTGTGTCACTGACATGTGGACCCCACACGTCAGGTTTGACCCGAGCCGGGCCTTGTTGACTCGCTGACGTCATGCTGGCGTCAGGCTGACGCAATTAAATCATTTCTGGATTTAATTTAATTCTGAAATTCCAGAAAATGCCTAAAACTTCTAAAATTCATAGAAATTCAACCGTAGCTCCAAATTAAATAATTTATATATGAAAAATTATCAAAAAAATTCAAGGAATCCATCTGTACCATTTTCATGCATGTTAGAACAAATTATAGCTGCTGTTTAGCACAAATCAATTAAATGGCATTTGAATAATCACATATGGAGTTTGAATTTGAATTTTATATTCAAACCAACTTCATTTAATCTGTTGCTAGTTGCATTAGCTCAAAACACATTCATATTGCCATGTCATGAGCATGCATCATATTGTGCATTGCATTGATTGTGTCTTTCCTCAGTTGCCGGTGATTGCCCCCTTTCGATAGACGTGATACCGATGATGTGATCGTTGACACTGATGAAGACTCAATGTTATCTTCAGAAGTGCCAGGCAAGCAAAACCCCCTTGTTCATTCCGATAAAATCCCACTCTCTCGCTCCTGCTCTCTTTTAATGCATTAGGACAACACCGATTCAACTGTTACATGTTGCGGTAGTTGAACCCCTTTATCCTCTGCATGACCTGTCATTGCCACAGTAAATAGATGAAACCCACTAGCATGAGTAGGAGTTGTTTGAGCCCTGTTGTGCCTACTCATCCATGTTTGTTTGTCATGCCTGCTACTGCTTAGAGTTGAGTCAGGTCTGATTCATCGGGGATGAATCAGAGGCGTGTGAACATGTCCTACTGTGTGTGAGCTAAGCGTGTGAACACGATTTGGTAAAGGTAGCGGTGAGAGGCCATGTAGGAGTACATGGTGGGTTGTCTCATTGAAGCCGTCCTCAGGAACTGAGTTCTGTGATTGTGATCCATGATTCAGCTACTACCATACATTGGGCCCTGAAATATGACCCCGCTCGACTTCTTATTCACCCTTGTCCTCTATCCAGGAGTTGCAAGAAGTTTCTGGTGTTTGTAGCTTACTGGAGGCCGTGGACAGCGCTGACCGTAGGGGTGGGCTGTGATGCGGTAGGTATGTGGCCGGGTGTACCGAATACCCGTTAGGTATCTCGGGAACCCTGTTCACATCGTTCGGGGCCGTATGGGAAACCTCGGCCGGACTCCCTGCAGATGGAACCCGAATAGGCGATAAACTTGCACTAGAGACTTGAGTGTTTAGGTAGGTCGTGGTCTACACCCACGTCAGCTTTCGCTTGAAGTCTGCCGAGCACATGTCGTGTGCAGACGCTAAGTGGTGGAAACATGTATGAAGAAGTACACCCCTGCAGGGTTAATATGATCTATTCGAATAGCCGTGTCCGCGGAAAAGGACTTCTGGGTTGCTTATATCAGTTCATAGACAAGTGAAAGTGGATACTCTAAAATACGCAAGATAAGCGTGAGTGCTATGAATGGCGTTCTTGTAGGGAGACGGGAGCGGATCCATAGTGGTGTATTGATATGGTGAATATGTGGACTCGTGTGCGCCACCTTAAAAGAGTTACACTGCAGTCGTAGTTTAGGATAGCCACCGAGTCAAAGCTGGCTTGCTGCAGTTAAACTTCACCACCCCCCTTTGTTGATAATGATGCATATGTAGTTAGTTCTGATGTAAGTCTTGATGGGTACATTTGTACTCACGTTGCTTAATTTATGTTTTTGCAGAGAGACTTCGGTCTCACTAGTAGTTCCGCGTGGACTTCGACGTTTAGCTTGTTACCTCAGCTACGATCTTGTGCCTCGGCAGGATTTGGTAGATAGTCAGGCTTCTCAGCCTTTTTCATTTATAGATGTCTGTACTCAGACATGGTAGCTTCCGCTTGTGCTTTGTTTTGTATGCTCTGAATGTTGGGTCATGAGACCCATGTTTGTAATATCTCGCTCCTCGGAGCCTATTGAATAAATTACTTGAGTCGTAGAGTCATGTTGTGATGCCATGTTGTATTTGCACATATCGAGCATATTCTGTGTATGTTATTGAAATGCTTGGTATGTGTGGGATCTGACCATCTAGTTGTTTATCTTTAGTAGCCTCTCTTACGGGGAAATGTCTCCTAGTGTTTCCACCGAGCCATGGTAGCTTGCTACTGCTCTGGAACACTTAGGCTGGCCGGCATGTGTCCTTCTTTGTTCCTGTGTCTGTCCCTTCGGGGAAATGTCACGCATTGAGTACCGGAGTCCTGTTAGCCCGCTACAGCCCGGTTTACCGGAGTCCTGCTAGCCCAGTGCTACAGCCCGGACCCACTTGCTGATGACCGACACGTTCGAAGCTGGGTCATGGATGCCTGTCCCTGTAAGTCTGTGCCACTTTGGGTTTACGACTAGTCATGTCAGCCCGGGCTCCTTATCATATGGATGCTAGCGACACTATCATATACGTGAGCCAAAAGGCGCAAACGGTCCCGGGCAAAGGTAAGGCGACACCCGTGGGGATACCGTGCATGAGGCCGCAAAGTGATATGAGGTGTTACCGGCTAGATCGATGTGACATCGAGTCGGGGTCCTGACAGCGTTGGTATCAGAGCTTGACTGCCTGTAGGATTACCAAGCCAAACTGGTCGAAGTTGAGTCTAGAAATTCTTTAGTTATATAAGGGAATTGATTGTGGGATGGAACGTAAGGCTCTTTTTACTCCTTATACCTCATGGCCTTCTGATCTGAGTCATCATCTTCTCTTCTACGGGGATTAAGAACTAGGCTATCTCTTCTTTCTATCAGGATCACGTGTTACTAATCCGTAGACTTATAAGATTGTTGGGTTTAAGTCTCAGTTCAGTTCCTACTACTTCCGTATGTAAATTGTTGATCTCGAAACCTTGATATCGTGCTTCTGAGTGGTTATGCCACCATTTTTGTGAATGTCTCAAATCCTTTCTGAGCATTTACAGCCGTTATGCTGTCCGAGTCATTCCAGATTTCTAAATAGTCTGATGCATTTGCAAAATCCTTTCCCTCTGGTTTCGATGTTCCTTTATGCCAGCTCAATCACACTAATTGTTGAGTTGAGGTATTCTATTGCCTTGACATTATGTTGGAGTTACTATTATGACCCTAGGTGTCTAAGGGGATCATCTAGTAGTCTAGCCATGATTTATGTTCTAGTGTGATGACTCTGGCCGTCATTATCGAAAGCATCCCGTGATGCCATTTAGTAGTAGGTATTCTATCCCTGGGGTTTGAACCCGAGATTCACCCTACTTGCTTCATGCTGATAGCAATTGCTAGTTCCTTTAGGTTATTAGTAACCTTTGCATTAGTCCATGAAGTCCGTGGTATCTTCTTCTTCCAAATACCATGAACTACTTATGGCAGAAGTTCCTCGTTGAACTGAAATATCACCACAGGATTATTCTTGATGAGTTCTCCATTATATATTGTGGCTCTGTCAGTTCTACCTTTCTGCATGGGTTATCCGGAAGAAATATGTTGAATTTCGTTCGACATGCTAATCTATGCATCCACAACTCAGAAAATTATATGTTCCTTTGAGTTGTTCTCTTTAGTTGCATTCTGACCCTCGTCTATCAATTGATAGTCAAGATTATGTGTGCATTCGTTCATCGATGCCTATTACTCTTGTGGTCCGTCAAGCCATTCCATTCAGAATGACTAGGAGAAACAAACTCCAGTACCTCTTCCATATCCAGGATTGGGTCAAAGAGGTTGTGCTTCGTAGATCAAATGCCAATCCAGCTTTTGCTCTGTTCCACCCTGGAGTGTTACCATCTTTATATTAAGATTATCATGGGAATGGCACACCATCCTATGAATTCTTGATTTAGTGATACTCTCGCCGTCATTACTCATTCCTCGGTTTCGTGTTGTCGTAACCGGAATGCCGACAAGTGAGTCGCGGTGTGTGAAATCAATACTCCCAGCAACCTCGTTGCTTGGTAGCTAAAGGATAATAATTTCATTCTTAGCGTGTTGGTTTTTGAATCATCCTTCTAAGACTGATCGTGCTACCTAGTCCTTATTTCCTGGTGCACTCTTTGATTGATGAGTAGGATTTTGTCAAGTCCTCGCTCATTTGATCATATCATCTTGCCCTGAAAAGCAAGATTGTTCTCGAGCTTAGTAACATATCGATGGTTCGTGATTTCCGAAGATCTTCTCGGAAGTATTACCAGGTTGTCACCTGACCGCTATGTTGAGCTCGTGATCAAGTTGGTTTCTTGTGAACCACCTTCTCTCCAAGAATCGGTGTTAGATATCCCTGAGCTAGTTGGTTAAGCTAAACGACAACTTGGAGGGTTGGAAGATAAAAGCTTGCCTGACTTAGTTCGTTCCAAAGGGATATTCTTGTGTAGTGTGTGTTGAAGGAAGATGATATCTTCATCGATTGGTCCCTGTGATCAGTTGCTGGACCTATTGTCTTATCAATCCTTTGATTTGAGTGTGGGCTATCGTCAAATCAAGTCAGAACCAACGATGTTCGTAATGTTGTCTTACTCGTGGTTGATCCCTCGAGCATACACCATTATATCTTTTGGGTCTGACCAATGCTATCACCGTGTTCACACGATGGTGGAAGTCCAGTGATATGGAAATTCCGATGAGTTGTTGTTGAGCCCATTGACAACATCCTTACCTTCTCCATGATGTTGTTGAACATTAAGTTAGTGTTGGAAACTTTTGAAAGCATTTTCTTCATGCTAGCTCATGAAGTACTTGTTTGATGAAAGGAGTGACTTCCTTTGATTCACGTGCATTTTGATGTAAGTTGCCGTCGTGAATTCGAGAAAGTTTGTTTTTGCTCCTTTGGAATCATCCCAAGTCAGTCATGCACGTGCGAAGAATTCTGTGGTCTGTTAGACTGATCATCTTCATTCCATATGATTATCCTAGCACACCAAGCCACTGATTGAGTTGTTCAAAGATAAAGGAGTCTGTCCAAGGTGAACTCTTTGGACATCCACGCGTGGAGACTTCGATGTCATTAATGATGGTTCCCCCTCTTGAACTCGGTAGTGTTTTATTATAAGACTACTTGTGGTCATGGTTGTCTTGGACATCGTGTTCACATGTTGTAGCAAAACCAGCTCATGTTTTGGAGTTTACTATCGTAGTTCATTCCCCGAGAATCTCGCAACGTCATCTCGTCGATTTGTGTTGCAAACTTTCATTTTTCTTCCTAGACTCGATGAGTCTGGAATATCCTGACACCAACCAGATCTGAATCTTAGGCAGATATGATGGTTTGGAACATTTCCCAAGAACTATAATATTGGTCCCTCGATAACCGGTAAAGTGGATGTCGTGGCCAACACACCCAGTCGGAAGACCTATTATTGTAGTATCTTGTTTGAGGAAGTTGGCCACCTCTCCATAAGGATTTCGTAGGATTTACCTCCGTAACTGTTCCTTATGGATTCTATTGCTCCCGAAGTCCGACCTTTACTTGATGTTCTAGTTATCAAACCATATCTATGAATGGGTTACACTAGCACGTCAAGGAGAACATTAGAAGCGGGGTGCTAAATGTCTCTCGGTCGATCATCCAGATTTTGTTTCCTTGGCCTCGCTAGGGTGAAATCTGAGTTGATGTTATCTTTCTATGCATCTACATCGTCCATCGTTGTTCATCATGGTGGTATGTTGTGTTGCCAGGATCCTTGACACGGATGTTGGTAAAACCTTGATGAATATGGAAATGCTCAAGTTCTTGAGAGCACGCACAAGCGCTAGGTGTTATCATCGGCACTAACTGGGATTCCTCTCAGTTTCCTCGGCAATGCTATGATCCTTTCAAACAGTGAATTCACTCTCTATGGTTGGGTCCTTCCCCAGTTACCAGAATCATTCCCAGCATTTGCATTTTGTTCCCAGCTTGCACCGCCAATGTGCCATTCTACCATGGGTCCCATCGATTTCTGGTGATAAGCAAATTCATCCATTACGTTGTCTTCAACAAGGTAATCCACATCATCCAAGTCCGAGTATGCTATTCTACCGACCCCCTCCAAACGATCGCTTCAGAATTGCCTTAGGCTGGTATAAAGGTTTTCAATGATCTCTGAATCAAAGGTAATTCTTTTTGCCACTTAAGGAAATAATCTACGAATCACCCTCCTCCAGGATGTTTCGTTGTGGTATCATAGCAACTCAACTCCTCGCTACGTTGACAATCGTTTACCACCTTCTTAAGTGTGGAATTGTTGTCCACCTAGTGCACCTTCGTCATCCGTCTCCTTCCACCCCTCTGGATGTGTGCTCATGTCTCAACCCGAGAGATGGTCCTATGTCTCGTTCCGTGAGTTGTTCGATCTTCGAGAAGATCGACCCTGCTAGAGTCCCCTTCTTTCCTCCATGTCATGTTGACAGGATTTCTCAAGGCAAGACTTAAAGACAATGATGGTGAATAAATCAACGTTCAACTGAAGTGCACCCTGGATCGTGAAGATTATACTAGTTTGTGTTACCCCTTCACCTTACCCTACGCTTGAATCTCGAGACGAGATTCTTGTTTAGTGGGGGTGAGTTGTCACATCCCTAGCTTCTGGTAATGCTCTAGGCTAGCTTCATGTGTGCATCATGTTTAAATTCTGAAATTTGAACTGAGGGAAATTGGAAGCCTCAAAATCCTAAATAAAAGAGGGGCAAGAAACCCTAAAATTGCAATCAGTAAATCCAAAATGCCCTAGAAATAGCTCTGACAATTTTGGCAAGAGTTATAAATCAAACCAAAATTTTGGGACATTTCTAAGGAATTATTGGGCTCTGATTTTAAATCAATATTTTATTTGAATTTGGAGTTATATTCATAATATATAATGAATATATTTTCAAATGACCTGAGATATTTTTGTTACATGTGGAGAAGTCCATGAAGTAACTTAAAAATATCTAGGGGAGTTTTGGCACTGTTTTCAAACTTTGTTTGAATTAAAATTCAGTGCCAATTAAATAAAACAGAACAAAATTAGAAAACAGTAAATAAAAACAGACAGAGGGAGAGAAGGCCACCTGGGCCACTTACCTGGCGCCGCTTACCTGTCCAGCCCAGCCGGCCCAGCTCCTTCCGCTGGCCCAGCCCACCGCCGCCTCCCTCCCCTGTCGCCTTCCTCCTCTGCCAGGAGGACGGGCACGCGCCCGGCGCGCGCGGCCACGCGCCCCGGCCACCTCCTCCCTGCTTCGGCCACCTCCTGCCTCCCTGCTTGCCTCCACTACTCCCTGGAGACGCCACGCGGCCCCCACGAACTCTCTCACTCTCCCGTATCTCTCCCTCCGTCCCTATCCCCCTCTGCTCTCTCTCTCTCACGATCGACCACGAGCACCCGAGAGCACCGACGAGCTCCACCACGGCCAGTGTCCACCCCTCGCCTCGGCGATGCTTCCAGAGGAACTGCCGCGCCTTCCTCTTTGTCTCCACCAACTCACGTGACGCCGGGAGCCCTGCATCGCCGCCCACGTCGCCGTTCCCCTCCTCGGCCACCGGAAATCGCCGCCGTTCGATTCGCCGCCGACAGGATGTCCCCGAGCCCACTTAGCGTCTCGTCCGACCCCCCGTGAGCTCCTCTTCTCTTCCCCTCACTCCCCGCACCTGATTTCGTCCCCTAGCTCCTTCTTCCACCACGGCCGAAGCTCGCCGCCGCCGTGCCTCGTCGCCGTCGTGGCCAGAGCCATTGGAGCTCCCACCTGAGTGCACCATCGTGCTCAGACCGTCTCCACAAGCCCGTAGCACGCCCCAGCTCGCCTTCCTGTGCCCCCTAGCTCTCGCTCGCGTCTCGCCCGAACTCCGGCCGCCGCCGCGAGCTCGCCTCCGGCGAACTCCGTCCACCCCCGCACCTCACGTTGGTTCCCCTAGATGCGCGCGGGCACGGGCTATCCTCTGGTGCCCCTGGCGCGTCGATCCGTCGTCTCTGGCGCAACTCCGGCGAGCCACCGCCGCTCTGATCGTCGCCGTCGTCCAACCGCCGGTGCATCTGACGTGAACCGTCATTAGCAACTAATCCCCCCCATTAACACACTAACAGACACTGACAGCGGGCCCGTAGCGGGTCAAAGCCCGAGTCAACACGGGATTAGCCCCTGTGTCACTGACGTGTGGACCCCACACGTCAGGTTTGACCCGAGCCGGGCCTTGTTGACTCGCTGACGTCATGCTGGCGTCAGGCTGACGCAATTAAATCATTTCTGGATTTAATTTAATTCTGAAATTCCAGAAAATGCCTAAAACTTCTAAAATTCATAGAAATTCAACCGTAGCTCCGAATTAAATAATTTATATATGAAAAATTATCAGAAAAATTCAAGGAATCCATCTGTACCATTTTCATGCATGTTAGAACAAATTATAGCTGCTGTTTAGCACAAATCAATTAAATGGCATTTGAATAATCACATATGGAGTTTGAAATTGAATTTTATATTCAAACCAACTTCATTTAATCTGTTGCTAGTTGCATTAGCTCAAAACACATTCATATTGCCATGTCATGAGCATGCATCATATTGTGCATTGCATTGATTGTGTCTTTCCTCAGTTGCCGGTGATTGCCCCCTTTCGATAGACGTGATACCGATGATGTGATCGTTGACACTGATGAAGACTCAATGTTATCTTCAGAAGTGCCAGACAAGCAAAACCCCCTTGTTCATTCCGATAAAATCCCACTCTCTCGCTCCTGCTCTCTTTTAATGCATTAGGACAACACCGATTCAACTGTTACATGCTGCGGTAGTTGAACCCCTTTATCCTCTGCATGACCTGTCATTGCCACAGTAAATAGATGAAACCCACTAGCATGAGTAGGAGTTGTTTGAGCCCTGTTGTGCCTACTCATCCATGTTTGTTTGTCATGCCTGCTACTGCTTAGAGTTGAGTCAGGTCTGATTCATCGGGGATGAATCAGAGGTGTGTGAACATGTCCTACTGTGTGTGAGCTAAGCGTGTGAACACGATTTGGTAAAGGTAGCGGTGAGAGGCCATGTAGGAGTACATGGTGGGTTGTCTCATTGAAGCCGTCCTCAGGAACTGAGTTCTGTGTTTGTGATCCATGATTCAGCTACTACCATACATTGGGCCCTGAAATATGACCCCGCTCGACTTCTTATTCACCCTTGTCCTCTGTCCAGGAGTTGCAAGTAGTTTCTGGTGTTTGTAGCTTACTGGAGGCCCTGGACAGCGCTGACCGTAGGGGTGGGCTGTGATGCGGTAGGTACGTGGCCGGGTGTACCGAATACCCGTTAGGTATCTCGGGAACCCTGTTCACATCGTTCGGGGCCGTATGGGAAACCTCGGCCGGACTCCCTGCGGATGGAACCCGAATAGGCGATAAACTTGGACTAGAGACTTGAGTGTTTAGGTAGGTCGTGGTCTACACCCACGTCGGCTTTCGCTTGAAGTCTGCCGAGCACATGTCGTGTGCAGACGCTAAGTGGTGGAAACATGTATGAAGAAGTACACCCCTGCAGGGTTAATATGATCTATTCGAATAGCCGTGTCCGCGGAAAAGGACTTCTGGGTTGCTTATATCAGTTCATAGACAAGTGAAAGTGGATACTCTAAAATACGCAAGATAAGCGTGAGTGCTATGAATGGCGTTCTCGTAAGGAGACGGGAGCGGATCCATAGTGGTGTATTGATATGGTGAATATGTGGACTCGTGTGCGCCACCTTAAAAGAGTTACACTGCAGTCGTAGTTTAGGATAGCCACCGAGTCAAAGCTGGCTTGCTGCAGTTAAACTTCACCACCCCCCTTTGTTGATAATGATGCATATGTAGTTAGTTCTGATGTAAGTCTTGCTGGGTACATTTGTACTCACGTTGCTTAATTTATGTTTTTGCAGAGAGACTTCGGTCTCACTAGTAGTTCCGCGTGGACTTCGACGTTTAGCTTGTTACCTCAGCTACGATCTTGTGCCTCGGCAGGATTTGGTAGATAGTCAGGCTTCTCAGCCTTTTTCATTTATAGATGTCTGTACTCAGACATGGTAGCTTCCGCTTGTGCTTTGTTTTGTATGCTCTGAATGTTGGGTCATGAGACCCATGTTTGTAATATCTCTCTCCTCGGAGCCTATTGAATAAATTACTTGAGTCGTAGAGTCATGTTGTGATGCCATGTTGTATTTGCACATATCGAGCATATTGTGTGTATGTTATTGAAATGCTTGGTATGTGTGGGATCTGACCATCTAGTTGTTTATCTTTAGTAGCCTCTCTTACGGGGAAATGTCTCCTAGTGTTTCCACCGAGCCATGGTAGCTTGCTACTGCTCTGGAACACTTAGGCTGGCCGGCATGTGTCCTTCTTCGTTCCTGTGTCTGTCCCTTCGGGGAAATGTCACGCATTGAGTACCGGAGTCCTGTTAGCCCACTACAGCCCGGTTTACCGGAGTCCTGCTAGCCCAGTGCTACAGCCCGGACCCACTTGCTGATGACCGACACGTTCGAAGCTGGGTCATGGATGCCTGTCCCTGTAAGTCTGTGCCACTTTGGGTTTACGACTAGTCATGTCAGCCCGGGATCCTTATCATATGGATGCTAGCGACACTATCATATACGTGAGCCAAAAGGCGCAAACGGTCCCGGGCAAAGGTAAGGCGACACCTGTGGGGATACCGTGCGTGAGGCCGCAAAGTGATATGAGGTGTTACCGGCTAGATCGATGTGACATCGAGTCGGGGTCCTGACACCTACCAAGTGGAGAGTCAGCCTCCCACTCGGGGGCTTAGCTGTAGTCCAGTACTCGCCTAAGTTTGAAAAATCCTACCGAGTGGAGAGCGACCCTCCCACTCGGGGGCTTAGCTGCAGTCCAATACTCGCCTAAGTATTTGAAAATCCTACCGAGTGGTGAGCCAGCCTCCCACTCGGGGGCTTAGCTGCAGCCAAGTACTCGCCTAAGTATTTGAAAATCCTACCGAGTGGTGAGCCAGCCTCCCACTCGGGGGCTTAGCTGCAGCCAAGTACTCGCCTAAGTATTTGAAAATCCTACC
>NC_057797.1:299822572-299827578 GCF_018294505.1 Triticum aestivum
ACTCGCCTAAGTTTGAAAAATCCTACCGAGTGGAGAGCGACCCTGCTAGTCGGGGGCTTAGCTGCAGTCCAGTACTCCCCTAAGTTTGAAAAACCCTACCGAGTGGAGAGTGACCATCCCACTCGGGGGCTTAGCTGCAGTCCAGTACTCGCCTAAGTTTGAAAAATCCTACCGAGTGGAGAGTGACCCTCCCACTCGGAGGCTTAGCTGTAGTCCAGTACTCGCCTAAGTTTGAAAAATCCTACCGAGTGGAGAGCGACCCTCCCCCTCGGAGTCTTAGCTGCAGTCCAGTACTCGCCTAAGTACGAAACACATCCCAATCCGTAGGGACGACGAGGTGCGGGTCGACCTCCACCTTCTCCTTCGGAGCTTCGCCACAAATATAACGTGCGCTCCATCCCAATCCGCAGGGACGACGAGGTGCAGGTCGACTGCCACCTTCTCCTTCGGAGCTTCGCCACAAATACAACATGCGCTCCATCCCAATCTGCAAGGACGACGAGGTGCAGGTCGACTGCCACCTTCTCCTTGGGAGCTTCGCCACAAATACAACATGCGCTCCATCACGACCCGCAAGGACGACGAGTTGCAGGTCGACTGCTACCTTCTCCTTCGGAGTTGCGCCACAAATACAAAAGTCGTCTCGAGTGAAGAACGAGTTCCACTCGACGGAGAATTCATGAAGATATTTAGCGATAAACCAAGTTCAGTTAAATCCTAAAGGTTCCAGACCGCAGATCGAAGTGCTCGGGCATTCAGCCCGAAAGAGTTTAACGGTTACAAAAACCACTCGGCATTCCAAGGGAAATTTAAGGTGGGGCATAAAAGTTTGTTCACTCCGCAGGAGGAGGACTAGCAGGCTCGACGAACTCGTCCGGGTCGACACCGTCGGCGATCTGAGTGGCTGCAGCAATAAAAGTCTCCATAAAAGATCGGACGTCATGCCTCTGGGTGTTGGCGACCTTGATCGCTGCCAGCTTATGTTGTCGCACCTCCTTGTAGTGGACACGAACCAAAGACAGAGCCACATCAGCACCACACCGGGCAGAAGATTTCTTCCACTCCTGCACTCGATCAGGGATCTTGTTAAGTCGAGTCATTAGAGACTCGAGATCATTCTGGAGCGTGGCCCCTGGCCAAAGTGCCGTGTCGATCCATGACGTGGCGACCTTCAGTCGAGCCAAGTAGTCCACAACACCGTCGATGCAGGATTCCAGTCGGAGCCGATTCATGGCAGTTTCATCTTTTACGGGAGAGTTGATGGGGTCCAAACCTGGCTCAATCCGCCTAGTCTCCTCCTCGAAGTTCTGGCAAAACTCTGCATTCATGATTCAAGGATAAGTCAATTTTCGTATGCTGAGTCGACAAAAAAAACATCAGTCGGAACAAAATGTATACCTTCAAGCTTGATGAACAACTTCTTGGCAAGGCTCCTCAGATAGCTCTCCAGATCATCCCTCCTGCGAGCGATGCCTTCCATCTTCTCGTACAGGTTGAGATTGTCCTTCTTCAAGCGCGTGCACTCCTTGTTGGCTTCGTTCAGTGCAGATTTCATCTTGGCGTTCTCTTCTTCCAATTGGCCGACTGAAGCCAGTTTCTGTTCAGCCAGAGCGATTCTGTTGTCAGCTTTCTTTTGAGCAGCAGCCAAATCCTGATCCTTCTTCGCCAGAGCTTCCTTCAGTTTTTATGCAAAGAAACGATGCTTGATTCAGAAAGAGCAGAAGGGTAGTCAAGCCTAGGACAAACTAGTCGACAAGCTCGTCTTACCATTGGCGTCGTCCTTGGCCTTTTGCATCTCTGTCTTGGCTAATTCCAAGTCAAGGTTTAGCTGGATCTGCTGTTTCTCCAAGTCAGCAAAGCGAGCTCCAAGATCACAAGATTTCTGCAATCAGGGAGGGGAAGTTATTTTACAACGAAAAACGACAAAGACAATCAATACTAAGACTACGGTCGACTGCCCGTAGTCCACCATAGTCTCGGGGACTACAACCAGTGGGTGCACTTTGCGTGCCCCCACCGGTTCTGACCCCACTCGACCGGCCCACCAGAGTCGAGTGCAGGGAGTAAAAAAAGAGAAAGAAGTGGACAACAAGCCGTTCAGACCCCAGTCGACTGCCAGCAGTCGACCGCGGTCTCGGGGACTACACCCAGTGGGTGCACTTGGCACGCCCCCACCGGTTCTGATCCCACTCACCCAGACCGAGTGGAATAGCAAAGCTACTAGTTTACACTCAACACGGATAGACCAGATCGAACGAAATAATCAAAATACAATGACTACAGTCGACTGCCAGCAGTCCACGGTAGTCTTGGGGACTACACCCAGTGGGTGCACTCAGCGTGCCCCCACTAGTCTAAAAATTCAATCGACACACCCAGTGGGTGTACAGATGCAAAGATTTTCGGAAAGAGAGTCTCCAGATAGCATATCCTAAAAGAACAAGCGGTGACCAGCTAACATGAACATTGCTTTGGAGAGCCGAGCTGGCATCATAGGCGGCCTGACTGGCGTCCCGCACCATCTTCACCTTCTCCATCATAATGCCCGCCTGGCGTATGGCTTCCTTGGCAGCATTCACTTCATCCTCTGGGACATGATGGATCGTAAAAACAGAAGGTGGGTTAGCAGGAGCTTGAGCAGTCAACAAAGAAGGCAGGGCACTCGACAATGGTACGGCGAAGGTAAGAGAACCCCGATTGGCATCACCAGCGTCCTGAACGAATGGTTCCGCCATCGGCGTCGACTGTGGCACCTTGCTTGCAGGAGCTTTCCTATTTTTCCTCGTCAAAGGCCTCTCAGGCTCTTCATCATCATTATCGGGGAGGTCAATAATGTTAGGAGCTGTTGAAAGATCAATCGCCAAAATCACGTCACCCAATGGTACGCATAAATCATACCCAGGTAGGAAGTGACTGCATCCTCCATTACCTCATCCTCATCTCTATAAGCTGAGGTCCCGGAAGTAGCAGCACTGCCAGTTCCAAAGTTCGTCTGGTTAAATCAAGAAAAAAATAAACAGCACGGAGCGTCGAGTGAATACAAAGGGAGACACTCACGCATAAGCGACGGGGATGTCAATCTTAATCTTCGGCAACGCCTTCCAAGGCTTCTGCTCTACAACTTTGAGATGCTTTGACACTTTTTCAGTTGGGGTTGGTGAAGATATCCGAGGACGCTTTGAAGACTGACCAGTCTAAGGAATCGCCTTTTCACGGGCGCTCGGTCGCTCTTGGTCAAGCTTGGATCGCCTCTCCCTGCGAGGAGGCGACTCGACTTCTTCTTCGTCACTTGAGTCATCGCTTTCTTCGTCCTCTTCTCTGTCAGAATGCCATTCGCCACTGTCGCCGCCGCTCGCCTCTTGCTCTCCGTTGGGCACTGAGTACATTTTGATAAGGGCCTGAAAGAAAGCATGAAGAATAAAGTCAGTCGATGTAGTACAGATAGCTGCGCGAGTGAATTCAGATTATGATCAAAAGCTCATAATCGGACCTTTTCTGGTTCGTGGGACTGGCTCCCCTGGGGTTGTCCTTGTTTCCGGTGATGCCCGACAGCCACCCCTCCAATGTGTCGTCATCGACCTCCTCCGGGTGAATCCGAGTGGTGTCGTTAAGACCCGAGTACATCCACATCGGATGGTCTCGAGCTTGAAGAGGCTGGATGCACCACCGAAGGAAAACCTCCCAGAGATCCATACCAGTGACCCCGTCACGGATAAGTTGGACCACTCGTTCGACCAGCACCCTAACTTGCGCCTTCTCCTCCAGGAGCACCTTCAAAGAGGAGGGTTTCCTCACTCGGTCCATGGTGAAAGGAGGGAGGCCAGTCGACTGCCCTGGCGTCGGCTGGTCTTTGAAGTAAAACCAGGTCGACTGCCATCCGCGGACCGAGTCGGGAAGAATCATGGCCGGAAAGGAACTTTTTCCTCTCATCTGAACACCAAGACCCCCACACATCTGAATCACTTGTGTTCTCTCGTCACTCGTATTGGCCTTTTTCACCGTCTGAGAACGACAGGTGAAAATGTGCTTGAAAAGACCCCAGTGAGGCCAGCAACCCAAGAAATTCTCACCCAAAGACACGAAAGTAGCGAGATACATGATTGTGTTGGGAGTGAAGTGGTGGAGTTGTGCCCCAAAGAAATTCAGAAATCCCCGAAAGAAAGGGTGAGGAGGCAAGGAAAATCCACGGTCGACATGGGTGGCAAGGAGAACGCGCTCACCCTCCTGAGGTTGCGGCTCAGATTCATTCCCCGGAAGCCGCGCTGATCCATGGGGGATCAGTCCTCCATTGGCTAGGTCATCGAGGTCTTCTTGGCGGATCGCCAAGCGGATCCAGTCGCCCTGGATCCAGCCCTTCGGCAGGCCGGCTCGTGAAGAAGATCCACCCCGCCTGGTCGCCTTCCCCTTCGCCTTTGCCGTCGCCTTCTTCGACCGCTCCAGAGCCGCCGTCTTCTTGTAACACCCCGGATGTAACTTTCCCAATTTGTACTCCAACTCTTGCCGTTTCCGGCGTTAAGTTATTTTATTTTGTCGGGTTCGGGTTTTTGTCTCCATGTGTTGTTGTCATTGTCATGCATTTCATATCACGTCATCATGTGCATTGCATTTGCATACGTGTTCGTCTCATGCATTCGAGCATTTTTCCCCGTTGTCCGTTTTGCATTCCGCCGCTTCGTTCTCCTCCGGTGGTCATTTCTAGATTTCTTTCATGTGTGGGGATTAAACTTTTCCGGATTGGACCGAGACTTGCCAAGCGGCCTTGGTTTACTACCGGTAGACCGCCTGTCAAGTTTCGTATCATTTGGACTTCGTTTGATACTCCAACGGTTAACCGAGGGACCGAAAAGGCCTCGTGTGTGTTGCAGCCCAACACCCCCCCCCAATTTGGCCCAAAACCCACCAAACTCTGCTCCATCTCCTAGAGCGTACGATCACGATCGCGTGGCCGAAAACCGCACCTCATTTGGACTCTCCTAGCTCCACTTATGCCTATATAAAGGCCCCCC
>NC_057797.1:299827985-299837275 GCF_018294505.1 Triticum aestivum
AGCCGGCGCCGCCCCCGTCCCCGTCCGGTGCCGCCTTGCCGCTCCGGCCGCCCCCGGCCTCTCCTCCGGCCTCCCTCGCAGCCCCACGAGCTCCGGCTGCCACAGTCTCCAGCGGTGAACAGTGAACTCTGGCGTGCCTCGAAGTCCGTGCGCGCCAGATCCAGATCTAAAAAACCCTAGGGTTGACTTTTTCCCCTCTCCCCCTAATTTTTATGCATACTTTGACCGGCTATATCTCTGCATCCGTAGCTCCATTCTGGACATACAGTATATCAAAATGTTCGTGTCGACGAGTACATCATTTCATTCCATTGCATCATTTTCATTTGAGTTCATCTTGATGCCCGAAATGCTGTTAGAAGAGGGCTTCGTGAGTTAATTGCCAGATCTGCTAGTTAATCTTAGACTTTTGTCATTTTTGCCATGATTATTGTGTGCATGATATGCCTGTGAGTCCTTCATATGTTTGGTTAAGCATCTTGTTATCTTTCCAGAGGTGCAACCCATGCATTTTTAGGATGTGTGTGGTGACTTGTGCAAGCTTGCAAAGTGAGGCACCCGGTAAATCTGTTTTCAGGGACTTAGTAGTTTTCACTAAGTCTGGGATTATTTAGTTCTTGATGCCATATGTTCAGCTTGTTTCCTAGTGATCCGTGCCTCTTTTGAGGATGATCAGTAAAGGAGTTTTGTTAATCGTGTTATGCTATATCCATCCATGTCTTTACTTGCAGTTATGGAGCACCCTAGCTTGACCAATCGAGCTCTACTTTTCCTTCGTTGTAAATCTGGGCAGATCGTCAACTTGTTTGCGATTTTGCCAATGTTATTATGGTTGATCCGTGAATGCTATGCCATTGTTCTTGCCATGTATAGCTTCTATTTTGTGCCTTCTCGATGGGTGTATGCTTGTCTTGCCATGACTTGCAACGGGGTGAGTGCATCGAGCTCGTAAACATGCCTTCGTGAGTTATGTTTCAGCATGTCCCAGTTTTCACTAAGTCTGAAACCTGATTATGTTTTTGCTATGTTCGTGTGCTTGTTAGTATATTTTGTGATCCCTTTTGGCTCAAGGTCACTAAGGGAATTTTGTTAAGCTTGTTGAGTAGCTCCATGTCATGTCTTTCTTTGTCATGTTCATGACCTATACCATGTTGTTTTGTTGCTCCGAAGAGGGCTATATGATCTGAAATTTCAGACAAGTGTTAATTTCACCAAGTCTGAAATCTGTTTTGCATTTGCGTTTTTGCCATGCTTGGTTGAACCTCATAATGGATGATTTGGCCGTAGCTCAGTGCTAGACTTTTGTTAAGCCTCTTGTGTGCATCCCTACCATGTATTTTGTAGTCATGTTTGGTGGCTGTAGCATGTTCATCTCATTGCATTTAGATGTCTACTTGCTATAAATCGCAGACCGGTGTCATTTTTGAAACGCTTGCCATTTCCAAACCGTAACTCCGATTTCGGCGTTCTTTATATCGTTTTCAAGCGATTTCATCTCATCTTTCCAGTGGCACCCTTGGATTTCCATGTTGAGGCCAGGTTCATGCATTTCTTGGCATATCTTGCATTTTGCATCCCGCATCGCATCGCGCATAGCATGTCATCATTGCATCTTATTGTTTGAGCTTGCACGTGGTTGATTGTATCCTTGTTGCTTGTTTGTCTTGTTTGGGTAGAGCCGGGAGACGAGTTCGCTAACGAGGAGCCCGTTGAGTTTGCTTTTGAGGATCCAGTCAACTCTGACAGCTGTGCAGGCAAGATGATCATACCCTCGAAATCACTACTATCTTTGCTATGCTAGTTTGCTCGCTCTTGCTATGCCAATGCTACGATACCTACCACTTGCTTGAAAGCCTCCCAAATTGCCATGTCAAACCTCTAACCACCATAGTCCTAGCCAACCATTGATTGGCTATGTTACTGCTTTGCTCAGCCCCTCTTATAGCGTTGCTAGTTGTAGGTGAAGATTGGAGGCCGTTCCTTGTTGGAACATCTTTTATTTACTTGTTGGGATATCATTATATTGCCTTATTATCTTAATGCATCTATATACTTGGTAAAGGGTGGAAGGCTCGACCTCTCGCCTAGTGTTTTGTTCCACTCTTGCCGCCCTAGTTTCCGTCATATCGGTGTTATGTTCCCGAATTTTTGCGTTCCTTACGCGGTTGGGTTATAATGGGAACCCCTTGATAGTTCGCCCTAATTAAAGATTTTCCAGCAATGCCCAACCTTGGTTTTACCATTCGCCACCGAGCCTCTTTTTCCATTGGGTTGCCGGAGCCCAAGAGTCATCTTATTTTAAACCCCCCCGGGCCAGTGCTCCTCCGAGTGTTGGTCCAAATAGAGCCACTTGCAGCGCCACCTCGGGGCAACTTGAGGGTTGGTTTTAGTTGTACATAGTGTTCATCTGAGTGTGCCCTGAGAAAGAGATATGTGCAGCTCCTATCGGGATTTGTCGGCACATTCGGGCGGTGTTGTCGGACTTGTTTTAACCTGTCGAAGTGTCTTGAATTACCGAGATACCGAGTCTGATCGGAACGTCTTGGGAGGAGGTCTATTCCTTCGTTGACCGTGAGAGCTTGTCATGGGCTAAGTTGGGACTCCCCTGCAGGGATTGAACTTTCGAAAGCCGCGCCCGCGGTTATGGGCAGATGGGAATTTGTTAATGTCCGGTTGTAGATAACTTGAACCTTAATTAATTAAAATGAATCAACCGAGTGTATTACCGTGATGGCCTCTTCTCGGCGGAGTCCGGGAAGTGGACACGGTGTTGGAGTAATGTTTGTGCAGGTTGCTCTCCAGCTTCTCGCTCGTGCTTTGCCTCCTCTTCTCGCTCTATTTTTGCGAATAAGTTAGCCACCACACTTGCTAGTCGCTTGCTGCAGCTCCACTCATATTTACCTTGCCTTACCTATAAGCTTAAATAGTCTTGATCGCGAGGGTGCGAGATTGCTGAGTCCATGTGGCTCACAGATACTATAACTCCAGATGCAGGTCCAGGTGATTCCGCTCCAGGTGACGAGTACGAGCTCAAGTGGGAGTTCGACGAAGACTCTCAGTGATACTATGTTTCCTTTCCCGATGATCAGTAGTGGTGCCCAGTTGGGGTTGATTCGAGGCCTTGTCGCATGTTTGGTTCTTTTCTATTTTGGCGCCGTAGTCGGGCCATGAGTGTTTGAATGATGGATGTTATTTATGTACTTTGATGTGACATGGCGAGTGTAAGCCAACTATGTTATCTCCCCTTTATTATTCATATTACATGGGATGTTGTGAAGATTGCCTAACTTGCGACATATGCCTTCAATGCGATTATGTCTCTAAGTCGTGCCTCGACACGTGGGAGCTATAGTCGCATTGAGGGTGTTATAAGTTGGTATCAGAGCCTTCCCCGACCTTAGGAGCCCCATTGCTTGATCGTTTTTAGCGGCCGAGTTGTGTCTAGAAAAATGTTTTGAGTCTTTAGGAATTATATATCAGAGAGATTAGGAATTCTTTTTACTTCCCAGTCTCCTCATCGCTCTGGTAAGGCATCCTGACGTAGAGTTTTGACTCTTCTCTTCTCAAATTTCACAAAAAAATTTAGGATCACGCGAGTATCTTGGAATCATCCTGATGGCTTATGATGAGAACATTGTCTTGGTGCCTCCTGTCAGGGGTTTAGTGGAAGTGTCCCGGGGAGTTGAGCTCTAAGGTGTTGTCATCATAATTTTATCGTTGCAATTCTGGAATACTTGAGATATTTTTGCCGACATCAAAAATCTCTTTCATGCAGTTCGTTGGTGAGATAACCTTGACACCACCCAGTACTGGGGCGGGAGTTCGGGAGTATCGCCATAACTTGTATAACGGATGCTTTTCGATGGTTGAGGTAGATGGTTTCCGAAGGTTTCTTTGTTATGTGTTGAAGGATGGATACATCTGGATGTAGGATTTGCTAGTTTGGGTGAGATATTATGCTTCCCCTGTATCCCCAACACCTGATTGCATAGCTGGAAAGGTTCGGAAGTTTCATAGGTGGGAATTCTAGTAGCTCAAGTTCTTCTTCCACGGATATTGGTTTGAGATTGGGATTTCTTACCGATTATTCATTCTTGATCCGTACCTTGTTGATTTATTTCTCTACCTTAATTCTACGTAGCTTCTCAATTTATGGATATGTGACCATTTCAAGAGGAATGCATTCGTTCATTTTGTTCAGATGTGAAGACTATATGTTGCAATTTTCATTCCGTTGGATTCAGCTTCAATATTGTCTATCATTGTGCTAATGGTGGTCACCCTCTTTAGGATGGCTCCTCCAACGCGCACGACTCCGAATCCTGATCCACCACCGCCTCCACCTCCTCCAGAGGCATGGCAAGCTGTGATGGCCGCAACCAATGCAAACACATAGTTGATCATGCAAATTCTTCAAGAGCGCAATCAAGGCAGTCAAGGGAATCAAGGCAGCAATCAGAGTCACTTTGCTACACTCAACCAGTTCCTTGCTAATGGGCCAAAGACTTTCAGCAATTGTGTTGAGGCAACCGATGCTGACGATTGGCTTGTGGATCTGTGTAAGCATTTCGAGTGCAGTAACGTCAGGCCTGAGGACTTTGTCAAGTTTGCTTCCTTCCAACTCAAAGATCAAGCTGCAGAATGGTTCCAGCAGTACAAGGACTCCAGAGGTGGACGTGTTATCACTTGGGATGATTTCCGTCAAGATTTCCAAGCTCATCATATTCTGCAGAGCGTGGTTGAAAGCAAGCGTGAGGAATTCCGCAATCTGAAGCAAGGCTCTTTGTCTGTCTATGACTACAACAAGTTGTTCCGGAAGCTCGCTCGCTTTGCCAAGCAGGACGTGCCTGATGAGAAGAGCATGATATATCAGTTCAGGGGTGGTCTCAGAGAAGATATCCAGCTCGCTCCTGTCCTCTTTGAGCCCTTGAGATACGATGAGTTCTACAACATGGCACTGAAGCAAGAGGCTGCTCAGTTGAGGTGTGATGCTTCCAGGAAGCGAGTCAGAGATGTTACTCCTTCTTCCTCTACTCAAGTGGCCAAGCAGCAGAAGTTTTGGCTTCCTCCTCCTCCGTTCCGTCAGCCGTTTCAGCAGAAGAGCAAAGGTGGCAGTGGTTCTTCCCACCCACCCAACCCTGGCTTTCAGAACAAGACTTCGTCTCAAGCTCCAAGATTGAGTGCTCTGTATCACCGTCCGCTTTCAGAGGTCACGTGCAACAAGTGCCAATAGAAGGGTCACTATGCCAACAAGTGTTTCAACCAGAGGCATCTTCCTCCTCCTCCTCCTGTCAGATCGGCAAGTACAGCTGTGGTCAAGCATAACCCCAAGCATGCCAAGGTCAATTTGCTGAATGCAGCTCAGGCAGAGGACTCACCAGATGTGATCATGGGTAACCTTCCTGTTAATGATGTTCCTGCAAAAGTTCTTTTTGACACTGGTGCATCGCTTTCTTTTATTTCAACTCCATTTGTGGCCAAGCATGATTTTGTGACCGAAAGGATTCCTGTTCCATTGAAGATTGTGTCTCCGGGCAAGCAAATGACTTCTAACAATTGCGTCCCAGATGTCTCTATCACGTTGGGCGATTACAAGTTTCTCTCTTCTCCGGTGGTTCTTGGTAACTCGGATATTGATCTTATTCATGGAATGGATTGGCTTTCTAAGCACAAGGCTCAACTTGATTGTGCAGCCAGGCAGATTCAATTGACTCATTCGTCTGAGGATGTAATTGTCTTTGCCGCTCGTGATGATACTATCCGTCTGTTTTCTCTCAATGAGAAGGGTGAATTGGACGCCATCTCTCAAATTCCAGTCGTTTGCGAATATCAAGGCGTCTTTCCAGAAGAGCTTCCAGGAATGCCTCCGCACCGGCCAGTTAAATTCGTTATTGATCTTGAGCCTGGCACAGAACCTGTGTGCAAACGTCCTTACAAGCTCGGACCTGAAGAGTTGAAAGAGTTGAAGAAGCAACTCGATATGCAAGAGAAAATGGGTCTCATTCGGCCTAGTTCTTCTCCGTGGGGTTGTGGTGTTCTTTTTGTGAAGAAGAAGGATGGAACGGACCGACTTTGTGTTGATTACCGTCCAGTGAACTAGAAGACCATCAAGAACAAATATCCACTTCCCAACATCAATGAGCTGTTCGAACAACTCAAAGGTGCCCAAGTATTCTCCAAGCTTGATCTCCGTATGGGTTATCACCAGATTCGCATTCGTGAAGAAGATATTCCCAAGACAGCATTCAGAACAAGCTTTGGTTCATATGAATACACTGTCATGTCTTTTGGCCTCGCCAACGCTCCTCCGACATTCTCTCGAATGATGAACTTCATCTTCAATGCCTACACCAATGACTTCGTTTTGGTCTATGTCGACGACATTCTGGTTTTCTCCAAGAACAAGGAAGATCATGCCAAGCACTTGCGTTTGGTTCTCGATAAGCTCAGAGAACATCAGTTCTACGCCAAGTTCTCCAAGTGTGAATTTTGGCTTGATGAGGTTCTTTATCTTGGTCATATCATCTCTGCCAAGGGCATTTCCATGAATCCTGAGAAGGTGCCTGCAATTCTGAATTGGGAACCTCCTCAGAACGTGAAGCAACTCCGCAGTTTTCTCGGTCTCGCAAGCTATTGCAGGAGATTCGTTGAAAACTTTTCTAAGATCGTGAAGCCTCTCTCAAATCTTCTTCAGAAGCACGTCAAGTACGTTTGGTCTCCGGAGTGTGATATTGCTTTCAACACTTTGAAAGAGAAATTGATCACTGCTCCAGTTCTGACTCCACCTGATGAATCCAAGCCGTACGAGGTCTTTTGTGATGCCTCTCTCCAAGGTCTTGGCGCAGTATTGATGCAAGAGAAGAAAGTTGTTGCTTATACATCTTGCCAGTTGAAGCCTAATGAGAAGAACTACCCCACTCATGATCTCGAGTTGGCGGCAGTTGTGCATGCTCTTTTGACTTGGAGACATCTTCTATTGGGAAGAAAAGTGGATATTTTCACTGATCACAAGAGTCTCAAGTACATCTTCACTCAGCCTAATCTCAACCTCAGGCAAACTCGATGGGTCGAAATGATTCAAGAGTATAATCCGAGTATTGAGTACACTCCAGGCAAGGCTAATGTGATTGCTGACGCTTTGAGCAGAAAGGCTTACTGCAACAGTCTGATTCTTAAGCCTTATCAACCAGAGCTTTGTGAAGCTTTCCGCAAACTTAATCTGCAAGTTGTTCCTCAAGGTTTCCTCGCCAACCTTCAAGTCTCTCCTACCTTAGAAGACCAGATTCGCCAAGCCTAGCTTCTTGATGCTATGGTGAAAAAGGTGAAGATTGGGATTGCCAAGAGTCAGTCAAAGTACAAGTGCTACCGCCTTGATGACAAGGACACTCTCTTCTTCGAGGATCGTATTGTTGTGCCCAAAGGTGACCTCCGTAAAGTGATCATGAACGAGGCTCACAATTCTCTCCTCTCCATCCACCCTGGGAGCACGAAGATGTATCACGACCTAAAGCAAGCTTATTCATGGACTCGAATGAAGCGCGAGATCGCTCAATTTGTGAATGAATGTGATGTATGCAGAAGAGTGAAGGCAGAACACCAAAGGCCAGCAGGTCTCCTCCAACCTCTTGCCATTCCAGAATGGAAGTTTGACCACATTGAGATGGACTTCGTGACTGGGTTTCCAAAGTCCAAGCGTGGCAATGATGCTATATTCGTTGTCATCGACAAACTCACCAAAGTGGCTCATTTTCTGCCTATCAAAGAGTCGATCACTGCAGCTCAATTGGCGGAACTCTACACCTCTCGAATTGTCTCTCTGCACGGTATTCCTCAAGTGATCTCTTCAGACCGTGGGAGCATCTTTACCTCGAAGTTTTGGGATTCTTTCCAGAAGGCCATGGGCACCAACATCCGCTTCAGCACAGCTTTCCACACTCAAACAAGTGGTCAAGTCGAGCGTGTCAACCAGATTCTTGAAGATATGCTTAGGGCTTGTGTGATCTCCTTCGGCATGAACTGGGAGGATTGTCTTCCTTATGCTGAATTCTCCTATAACAACAATTTTCAAGCAAGTTCGGGCAAGGCCCCTTTTGAAATTTTGTATGGCAGGAAGTGCCGTACCCCTCTCAACTAGTTTGTAACCGGTGAACGTCAGCTTTTGGGTAATGACTTAATCACAGAGGCAGAAGAAATGTCTAAAGTCATTTGTGATAACCACAAAGTAGCCCAATCCCGCTAGAAGATATACTATGATAGTAAGCACCGTGATTTGGCTTTCGAGATCGGAGATCATGTTTACCTCCGCGTCTCTCCTATGAAAGGTACTTGTCGCTTCGGTATCAAAGGGAAGCTTGCCCCTAGATACGTGGGACCTTTCAAGATTGTCAGCAAGAGAGGCGACCTCGCCTATCAACTCGAGCTTCCTTCAAACTTTGCAAATGTTCATGACGTGTTCCATGTCTCCCAGCTTTGAAAGTGCTTCAAGACTCCTGACCGCACCATCAACTTCGAGGACATTGAGCACCAAGAAGATCTCTCTTATCGTGAGCACCCAGTTGCTATTCTTGAAGAGACTGAACGCAAGACTCGCAACAAGTCAATCAAATTTCTCAAAGTCAAGTGGTCACACCATTCCGACCGTGAAGCTACCTGGGAACGTGAGGATCACCTCCGTTCTGAGTACCCGGCATTCTTTCAGTCCTAGATCTCGGGGCGAGATCTTTTCGTAGTGGTGGAGTGTTGTAACACCCCGGATGTAACTTTCCCAATTTGTACTCCAACTCTTTCCGTTTCCGGCGTTAAGTTACTTTATTTTCTCGGGTTCGGGTTTTTGTCTCCGTGTGTTGTTGTCGTTGTCATGCATCTCATATCATGTCATCATGTGCATTGCATTTGCATACGTGTTCGTCTCATGCATTCGAGCATTTTTCCCCGTTGTCCGTTTTGCAGTCCGGCGGTTCGTTCTCCTCCGGTGGTCATTTCTAGCTTTCTTTCGTGTGTGGGGATTAAACTTTTCCGGATTGGACTGAGACTTGCCAAGCGGCCTTGGTTTACTACCGGTATACCGCCTGTCAAGTTTCATATCATTTGGACTTCGTTTGATACTCCAACGGTTAACCGAGGGACCGAAAAGGCCTCCTGTGTGTTGCAGCCCAACAGCCCCCCCAATTTGGCCCAAAACCCACCAAACTCTGATCCATCTCCTAGAGCGTTCGATCACGATCGCTTGGCCGAAAACCGCACCTCATTTGGACTCTCCTAGCTCCACTTATGCCTATATAAAGCCCCCC